>NC_046980.1:3879199-3959199 GCF_009769545.1 Cyclopterus lumpus | reverse complement strand
GAAGTACAAGGAGGACTTTTAAAGTATAATTTCCAGTGCAAAAAAAGGTCAAAGACTTTGAGAATTTGGACGTGACGTTTTGGTCCAATTTAAGCAATATGTGTCCAGGGGGGAAAACAAGAATTACATAAGTTAGGGATTTGTTGGATAAAATAGGATTTGTGCCCAGGTGGCACTTATTAAAACTTTGTTTGCTGTGTGTCTGCAAAGAAAGCGATGAATCAAAAAAACAAGGTGCGTTATTGTGCGTCCTCTGAGGCAAGTGAAGGAAACCAAAAGAGGAAACACTCTGTGTTTAAGGGAGCGGGAGGCGTGCGTGGATCGGTCGTTACCCGGGTAACGAACTTTCACGCCGCTCTCACCTCCAAGGTGAAGCTTTTGATTGCGGTCAACATGCCACTCGTAGCCTCCTTTTTTGAACGCTGATTATCAATTTCTATTTATTTTCGTGCCGTATTTGTTCTTTTGTGTTTGAGTGTGTGTGTGTGTGTGTGTGTGTGTGTATGTGTGTGTGGTGGGGGGGAAAACGCGGCTTTATTTTCCAATTTGAAGAAGCTGGAAGTTTTACAGCACGTTAGCTTGAATCCTGATTCGAGTTTTGGGAATGTGTGTGTGTGTGTGTGTGTGTGTGTGTGTGTGTGTGTGTGTGTCTGTGTTTGTGTGAGAAGCTAATTTGCTCCGCCAGAATACTTTACCCAGCCGCCATGAAACCCTGGCACCCGTCCACCAACCAGCCTAGTATATTAGAATATCTCTCCATGCATGCCACAATAACACATTTACAACCAATGAGTGCTGTGTGTGTGTGTGTGTGTGTGTGTGTGGTTTGTGTGTGTGGTGTGTGTGTGTGTGGGCGTTCTGCCCTAAATTAGCCGTGACTCGCTTTTCAAAGGGGTCACAAATGGCTGCCAACGTGTTCACAAACGGCTCACAGAAGCCGCTTAACAATTGAAAGATGGCGTTCAACCGGGTGCGTTGTCGTGACAGCGCGCACGCCACCGACTCCATTTGAATTTGCGAACTAATGCGCCTCCGTCGTCACGGTAACTCCGACGTCTCTGCTGGCATCGGAGGTGGGGGGGGGGGAATGAGTCGTGTTGCGACGAGTGTTTGCGAATAGGGCAAAACCTATTGCATGTTATTAACAATTTACAAAAACATCAACTTTCTTGTCGCACAACACATTTTTCAAATCAAGCCAGCTGGGTTTTAATGGTTTATTTAGCTTAAGAAAGGGAGGGACGTTCTCATCCCATAAAAGAAAATTGAGACCTTCAGTTCATCTGAAAAATATGATATTTGAATATTGAATGCATGTTTCCTATTGGACAGCAATGATATGCAATCCATGTGTATTATAGACTGTATAACATGAACAACTTACACAAATACTAACAATTTTGACAATTTCAACTGAAAATTAAATGATATTCTTTGTCAAATGCTTGTTGAAACAAACAGAAACACCTCGTATTTGTTAAAGCAAAGTCAAAAATGGAAAGTCGGTGTGCAATAGATCCAGGGGTCAGAAAAAGGTACCAAGGACCCGGATGTAATCCAAGAATAAGGTCGGGTGATGTGTCCAATAAGCCGACGTAGAGCAGGAAGCTTGTCCTGACAGTGAGGGAGGAAACCATCAAGTGGAAGTAGCAGTTGGAGTTGGGGAGAAGCCTCTCTATTGGCTCAGAAGGTGATACAGACTCCTCTTTAAGTGCAGCCCACCTCCATCACCGCGGTGTTTGGCGCCGACCAGACAGAAGAAAAGTGTAAGAAAGTCTCACATTTTGTTACATCTACGAACGTCCGTATCATTTGCAGGAAAAGGAGGAACCCCGGCAGTCAAAAAGAAAAGTCAAAAACACGTCCGGTCGATGCTCTTCCTGAACATTAGAAAATGACCTTTTTAATGGCGCTTTCAAAGGGTTCTAACAAGCTCTCGAGAAACGCGTGTGCGTTGGCCTCTACATGCAGGGGGTCAGACCGGCAGTTGGGAAGCTCAGACTCACTAAAAGACCGAAACCCGTCCCACGCACACGGCGGTCGTGGAGTTTCACGACATCAGATTCTCTTCATTGGTGTTAAAATTACTGCCAAAAGTGTTGTTTTTTTGGGTTTTTTTTAAAAATCCTGGGCTGAATTCCAGTCCCAGTATGCCTCGACTACATGCGCAGCATGTTGGTGGAGGCCCTCCAGCATCTGTATATCTTTATGTTTGTCTTTCCAGGGGTTGGAAAAGAAAAACAAAATGTATATATATATATATATATATATATTTCTGTTGTGGACAGTAATAGGTCAGCTGTGTGTGGTTGTAGACGTTGTCTTATCTGTCGGAGACTAAAGCAAGAGGACCCGTCTGGTTATGGATTCACAGCCAGACGCTGGCGGTCCTCTGCGGGGCTGAGGCTCACATCTGGCAGGTGCTTGTTTATGAGAGCAGTTAACACTGGATCAGAGAGGCTTTATAGCAAAACACATACGCACACGCACAGACGAAAACACACACACAAACACACACAAACACACACACAGACACACACTTCCAGCATCCCCATTGTTTGGAGTCGTCTGTCCCCTTCTTTTTTTTTTTTAATAGCTCTGCAATCTGTAAGCATCTAATACAGCCTCTCCAGGATCTCACGGTTATATTTTTGGGGGATAAATGTCAGTCAGCAGTAAAACATTATGATTATTTATGGATTCGCAAATGGTCATAATATGTAATACGTTCCAATGGGAGTTAAAATGAGTCACGGGTTCGTAAAAAAAAGAAAATGACCCATTACTGCCACGTCTCGTTAGCAGCTGCTCGCCTGTGCAGTACTACTTACTACTTTTTACCCAGTATTTAATTAGTACTTTAAACAAGTTGCAAAAGTACCTTAGAGCTAGCTTGTTGTGTGCGATTAAAGAAATACGTGTTTGTCGCCTTGGGTTCCCAAAAAGTGGTTCTAAATTTGATTATTTGTACGTGTAAAAATACAATAGCGATGTTTCCGGTCGATTGTAAAGCAAATTTTGAGTGAACTTTTTGAAAATTAAATTAAATCGGGCGCTTCTCCATCAACTAGTTTAAAGCTGATTGACTTGGATGTATAGTTCTGTTAGAAGTTTGCAGGATGGGCTACACAAAAAAAACAAACAGAAGTCTCCTTTATTGATTTCCAAAAGAAAAAATGGAGGGAGATATTCAGGAATTTATTTCAATTGGGTAGTTTTAATTGTCCTTTTCATGTCAGCTAGTATTGGCCAAGCTTCATGCAGTCCAGAGAGGAAGGTTATAAATCTGTGAAGACAGCAGAAACGGACCAAAAGTCAGACTTAGATGAACTCAAATCCATGAAAGCATGAAAGCTTTTCTAATGTGATAAAAGTTAGGAAAGATTTATTTCCAGTTTGGCTATTTGTCTAGTTGTTGTTGTTGTTGTTGTTGTTGTTGTTGTCTAAAAGCATAATTGTCCATCTGTAAAGGTCATTTCGTGTGTTTTTTTGGTCCAGATAAAAATTACTTTAGTCGGCACTTCACCTGCAAAGATGAGAACGATGGGATGCTAAGAAAAGAAAACTGACCATAAACAATTCCAGCCACACACACACACACGCGCACACACACACACACAAACACACACACACACACACACACACACACACAGACAGAGCTGCTCATCCTTGACTATACAACTGAGTTGATGTGGGGCAGCCTATCTCCTCTGGCTCACAGCCGCTGACAGGCTCATTATAGTGGAGTTAGAGTGGAGACCTTGGTGTGACAGACCCAAAGTCATCCACCCCCCCCCCCCCCCCCCCCCCCCCCCCCCCACCCCCCCCACCCCCCAGTCCGGCTCCCCGACACCCAGTTCATCCACACAGCAGACCCTCCAGGGACCGGAGCCGGGTTCAGGACACGGCGACACACATTTGGGACCGTTGGTGCACACAGAATGAGCTTTTTGTGAAGCGGTCGCATGTATTTCGGTCTGTTGTTCCCACTGGAATGAATGTCTACTGTACCTGAGTTGTTGCCTTAAAAACTAAATAAGTACGCGGGAAAATACCTGACTATGTATCACGAACCCATCCGGGTGATTCGCTGCCTTCGGGGAATTCATAAATTGTACACATCAAACAGGCATTATCCTCCATATGCCATATATATATATATATATATATATATGTATATATATATATATATATATATATATATATATATCACGTCAACCTTTACCAATAACATGAGAGTTCCTGTTTCTTCTGCTGTTTTGGTAACACAAATGCTGTAGAGCTGACGGCAAGAAAGGGTTTTCTGACTGTGAACACACACACACACACACACACACACACACACACAGCACAGAAAATACTGGAAATGTATATCTGGATGGAGCCGGTTTGACGTCTATCTTGTGTAAAACGGGATGAATCGTTGCCGCGAGCCAGTAAAATGATCCTTTTTCACGTGTCGAAGCGATAGCGTTGATTAAAATAAAGGTTTAACAACGTAGAAAACCGCTGTCTCGTTTCTTCTTTCTTAAAGCTTAAGTTTCAGGGACCTCTCAATCGTGTGTGTGTGTGTGTGTGTGTGTGTGTCTTTAAATCACCCGGCTGTTAGATGACATCGATGCTCTGAGAGGAGGGACAATGTGTCACGTCGGCTGCATTCGGTTAACATATCTCATTGTTTTGTGTTTGACTGGCACGGAGGTGGTCGAGTATCACTGCAGGGATTACCGATAAATCCTTTATCGTGACTACATAACATCTCCCCTCCCTTTAAATCTCTCACACACCTGCTTTCATTCTCTCTCTCTCTCTCTCTCTCTCTCTCTCTCTCTCTCTCTCTCTCTCTCAGCCAGGGGAAATAGACTGCAGTCTAATGTAATGATGCTGCAGTCCACTCATCTCACCTGCCTAATTAATTAATACTACAACAGCCACACCTGCTACTCTTCTAACTCACTCACACACACACACACACACACACGATCACAGGAGGAGAGGTGAGCTTCACGTATGGTCTCCCTATACCTGCTCTCTCTCTCTCTCTCTCTCTCTCTCTCTCTCTCTCTCTCTCTCTCTCTCTCTCTCTCTCTCTCTCTCTCTCCTCTGCAGCCTTCCTCTCCACAGTAAAACACGACGCTGTCAAATTTGACGTGACGCACACAGGAAATGCATTAATAAGCCTGAAAAAAAAGTCAAATAACACTCAAGATTTGCAAGTGCGTACAATTAAATGTTGAATTTCATGAATACGTACAAACCTCAACTTGAATAAAAAAAAATGTACATTCACGATACCGATCGATTCCAGTGGGTTAAAAAAAAAAATGGACTTGTTTTGAGCCCTCAGTTCATTAAATCTCCTCCTCTTTGTAAATCCGGTGCCAGGTTGGCATCGCTCTCCTCTTCCACCCAAAAACTAAGTGATGAATCTGTAGGCCGGGTGTGCTTCTCAGGTCTTTTTTTTGGGGGGGGGGGGGTCACATCATCCGCTTACATGTTGCCGGTCCTGCAGGCGCGACGGAAGTCTTGTGTAAAAAAAAATGTCTTCGTAATTATTTCCTCTCACCTCCTCGTCCTCATAACCAAAAGGACTCTTTTTTTTTTTTTTCCTCCCCGTATCTTAAAGAATGCTGTCGACGACAAGCTTTTTTTTTCTGGAGAGGTTAACTTTTTGTTTTTCCTCGTCGCAGCTATTTTCTTCCACTTACCGTCCCCCCCCCCCCCCCCCCCCCCCACCCCTCCCTCCCCCTCCAGTCGGCAAGCTGGTGTGAAGTATGATGTATTGTTGTTGTTCGAGATTAAAAATCGATGAGGGATACAACAAAAAAAAAACGCCGTCTATTCTTCTGCGGCTGATTGCTCCAAATGAAAAGCTCACACCAAGGCCGCCCTCCACTCGAGAACTGAGCTGTTTCTTCTCTTCACTATTTTTCTCGAGACTCGTTGGACCATTCGGCGACATTTTACCGAAAAATGTAGAATTAGTGCGGAGATATTCCAGTTATCGTGTTATATGTGCTCAAGAGTCTTGCCAGGTTGACCGGAAGCAGACGAAAGACGGAGCAGGGCTTCACCTCTGCTGCTTCAGAATGCAGGAGGCACTACCGCTCTTGTCCACAGGGACCGCCAAAGTGAACGGCAAATAACATATTCCTGCTGCTAGCTTAAACGTGTCCAATAATACAGCATACTCAATACACGACATCACAGTTATACATCCAGCCCGGGGTCTCATGAATGAACCAGCAGTTTGAAAATCATTTATCATGCAATAACAACACCATTGTTTTGGGTGTGTCATTTTTTTCACCATGCAATGTGGAGTGATTGCAATGTAAATGCATACATATGAATATCCTACACTCAAGAGTATTATAAGAGGTGGATGGGTAAAGCCAACACGTGAATTCAAACCAGGAGAACGGTGCCCCCAAAGAGTCATCGTAGATTTAGTTACATTAGTAATGACAATTTCTAAATTGAACACCAAAATGCCAAAAAAAATTAAAATGCAATCTGCTCTGTTTTTTTGTTTTTTTTATCAGTAAATTATCTGTCGAATAACTCCATAAAGCAAAGACTTCCTTTGAAAAGGGACATGGAACACACCAATCCATCTTGACAGATGGTATTGCATGAAAAAAAAAGGGGGCACATTGTATTTTATTATATGAATTCATGAATTAATTTTATTGCAATTTATTTCTCACCCGGTGGCAGTTTCCGTATGTATCTGGTCAAAAGACGGGGGGGGGGAATTACTGAATTACTCCCCAAAAAATATTATTTTTCTTCCTCAGCTCCTATAACTCAGTTGTCTGCAGCACAATGGAGCCACCAGGCTTCATTTTCAGATAGGACCCCGTGCCGGTCTTTTTTTTGTTAAATACCTTTTTTGATTCCCTTTCTTCCTGTGAAGGATATTTTTGACACTTTTATCAAACGCAAACTCGGTTCACTGTGAGGGCAGCGACAGGAGAACGCCAAAGGGCGTCTCTTTGGCTTGTGGATGAATGCAAATCATAATTCCCATCTGTTGTCTAAGATTCCCCGTTGATAGAATGAATGTTCCTCTCCGTGAATCATTTGAATATAGCTTGCACGTTGTGTGACGTTGTCGTCGTTTACTAAGCCGCTATATGTGATATTTTTTTAAATAATTATAACGTATTAAATGATAACGGTTTACGTTCTATTAGAGGTATTGGTATTTCCAGGCGTGGAGTTTAACTGAACGCCAACAGTTGAAATGAACACGTGTCAAGTGTGATATCTCAGAAACTGGATGGACTTTTGCCGAGATAATAACTTTATTTTTAACACATTTTTATCAAGATTTTGACATTTATCTCTCAGGTTTATGGAACAATGTATGCCAAATCTGTAATCATCGCTGTGGGATAATAATCCTATAAAAACTGGTAATGCCACATAATCATACTCACATAACGCCCCCTCTGTAGCCTCAGGTTGTGTTTTGATTAAACCTTCCATATAACCCGGAGGTAATAATAGTGGTTCAAATAGGAACATTAGACCGTATACATAAAACACAGATATTTATTTATGATTGATTACATGCAGCGCGACGATCTTTCCTCGGGCCAAGTTGCGTAATACAAAAAGATACAGCAAGTTAAAGAAATAACACAAACTGTCAGGAATAAAAAAAGACAAACACATAATGAGCAGTTTCCAGAAGGCAAATTACAAAATCCATTGTTAAGATGGATATCTCCGAGAATTGCGGGTGCAGTTTTTACCGGATTTAGCAACATGTTTGACAAAGTATTACAAATCTAATTTAAACCTTTATTCACAGCTGTTTCTGACAGAAACGGTTGTTGTAAAAACATCACAGCTTCTGCTTTGCGTTGGGAGCATATATATATATATATATATATATTTTCCATTTCCTGTGTTGGACTATTTCTCTCCCTCTGAACATAATTAGCTCGCCTGCGATGCTTTCAGGTGCTCGGCGTGAGAAAATACTTCCGTGAATTCAGCCCGTCGTGCTTCAGGTCAGAAACCAAATGGATCCCATCGCTCGTTTTTGAACGTTTGTGGTTCTTGTATTATTTTATATTTTTACAGAAGGGAGATACTTTGTGCTGTTGTGGCAACTAAGCTGTAGGGGTATGAAAATGTGCATCGTTGCTAACGCCAACATGTTTACATTTTATCTGAAGAAATTAAATAAATAATGAAAAGGAGAAACAAATATATACATCATCCATATATATATATATATATATATACTTTTTTATTAATGATTGATAGCAATATAAGAAATGTTAAAACCAGATAAACTTGAGCATTTGTTTAGTCCTGCATTGAGAAATTTACTGTGAATTCAAAACAACCTTAAATTGCATCAAAAGCCACAAAAGGAAGTGGTGTATTATACACATATAGAATAACAGTGTTCCCCATCTGCCTGTGAAGGCAACATTTAGAGTCAGTCCAATAACCTTCAAATACTTAGACTTTAAATGTGTGTTATTGTCTTTGCAGCTGCCTTTAGTACCATTACTGATGTTTTCCTATGAGCAATGGCACATTGTCCCAGCAGGGAAATTACATTTTACATGCATAAGAGTTTTAAATCCCAGCATCAACATCTGGGAGATGAAGTGGCTGCCAGTTTTTTTGTGGGTTTTAGAAGTTTTTTTTTGGTTGAAATTCCTTTGTGAAGTATTATCCTTGCCTTCTTGGCGGTGCCCTCTAACGGGATCAGCGGGCTATGCAAGTGACACTTTCGCAGTGAGAAAATATTTCCGAAGGGACCCCCGGCGTAATCCGAAGCAGAAGCCAAAACGGGGCGAGTTTAATTATCTGATTACCCTGACGGACTTTCCCACTGATTCGTTTTTTTTTCTAATATATCCAAAAGGTCGACTATTGTTTTTTCAATAAGCTCTCCTGCGTAAATCTCTTCAGTCCCGACGTCCTCCCTTAAATTAAAGCATTATTCCGTGTGACTCGGTGTGTCTAGAGCCGTAAAACAGTGATCATTTTCACTTGAGGGTAAAGACTTGTTGCCGGCATGCTGCTAATTCATGCCATCTAAGTAGCGCCACCTTTAACTTTCAGATGCAATGAAGATACGGTTTTCCTGAACAGACCGTGTAATCAAAGTGGAGTTTAGAGGCGGCGAATTATTAAGCGTAGATAAGTCGTCCGAGCGATAAAGTTTTAATATTCACAAGAAGAGAAAGTCAGGGAGAAACATGAGAAGAGGAGGGCAGAATGAAGAAGAGATAAGGGCTTAGATGTAAGTGTTATCTCACCGTTAATGGTATTTCCAGTCCTTTATCAAGATCGCTGCATATAGAGTGTGATAACAGGACTTCTACTGAACCTGAATCTAGAATGCAATGAAATTATTACGGTTTTGGATTGCAGAGAAAAGATCGTGGTCATTAAAAACCTACAAATACTCAAGGTAGGCTTGAAAAGGTGTACCATGCACGAAAATGCAGGTGACAGTGAACTGTGCAACCAACAAAGAGAAGTTGATTAATTGGTGGAAATGCAACCGTTTAAAACACTAAGCATGAGGTATAAAAAGTGGAGAATTCTGCAGGATGTTTTTGAGATATTGGTTATCACAGTTAAGGTGTGCAGGGCTCTCCGAGTTAGAAATAACACTATAATAAGAAAGAAAGGTGGTAGCGTGTACAGAAAGGTGCTAATAGGTACAAAAACAAGAAAGGTGCTAATATGTAACCCTAATGTTTTAGACTTCCTAGCTATGCTGTGAACCCCTCAACACACACACTATAAATATTAACTTTTTTGAAATCCAACCTCAACCACACGCTGTGATTTTCCGGTGAGGTCAGACGTTCTGTCTTGTTTGTTGTCCCTCGTGTGTCTCTTGATGTCTTCTGACTGCTTGAAAGAAGCCGGATGAACAAATGCAGCACTTTTCCTGTATAACAAATCGAGTTACATTTCCTTTTTCGCTGTCAAATGTGTAAAAAACCCAGTCGGGTGGAAGACGATGACTTATGTATGTAGAGCCAAATATCCTTCTCTGGGCTCCAACGTGGTTGTCTTCTGTCCCAGTTGTCCCAACATAGTAAAGGATATGCAGAGTGGCGGAGGAACCAAAGAGAACGAAAAGGGGAAGCGATATGTTTCCTGCATGAGAGCCGAGTTACGTGTTTTTTCCGTTTTAATTGTGGGATCAGTGGCCAGGCGGAGATGTGAATTATTGAGTGACTTTCGTGCCTCCGTTGACAGGGTTGAGGGATGGAGGTCAGGACTCATGGTGAGGTGGACTAAAAGGGCACGCATTCAAACTTCGTCGCATTTTTATGCAACATTCAGTGGGAGGCATGTTTTATTTAAAAAAAAAGACGAGAGAAGCTCGGTCGCGCTTGACGACCCGGAAACAACCGGAGAGAAAAGAGCAGAAAAAGTGCTCGCGATGACTGTGAACATGGAGATTGATGTTATTAAATGCAAAAATAGTGCTGAATTTCTCACTGACTTGGCTCAGAATTAGATTTCAACAAAATTGGAGAAAAACAAATACTCACCGTGGGCTTTTTTTTGTGAGTTGTGATTTCAACTTTAAGATTGAGGTTGGTTTCACTTAGCGGGGTTGAGACCCAGAGAACTTCACAGTGCAGATCCAGTTTGACCAACTTTGAAATTGCCGCAAGAGGGAACATCTTCTTCTTCACTTAAAAACGCTACTTTAGTAATTAGAACTCCATCGAGGGAACATTTGCCCGAAATGAAACTGGAATTGGATTGGACCATAATTAGACCGCGACGCAACACCATCCTCAGCTCCAAATGTAATCTTCTTGTTTGTTAGACAGAGAGCTCCAAGAAGTTCACAGTGACCTAAAAAAAAGTCATATACCTGTGGGAAGTTTTCATCTCGGTCCTTGTTTACTAACTGGTAACGAATGGCTGGTTTCACTATAGCTCATGTCATTTTACACCAAATATACTCACTTCCGATGTGACATCTAAATTCATTGCGTACAACGGGGAGGGTAATCTGCAATGCATTATGGGTAGCTATTCTATCCACTCCGTTGGGTGTTGGGTTATGGTGCAGATCATGGATTGCAGTCATCTCTCTACTGCCGGCTATCTATAAAAGGCATTAAATGCCCCCCAAATAATAATTAAAAACACATTGTATAGCAGGAATATCCAGTCGGGAGAAAGCGGGCACGACATTTCACAGCGTTGCTGCGGCCTCCGAATACCTTTTCACTGTTAGTAATTTATCCATCCCGACAAGTTCCATTTCTTTGTCGGTTGCCTGGCAGATGACGTTGATTACAATGTAAACAGAGCTCTGAGTTTGGGCATAGCTTGAGGGTAATCCCACGTTCTTTAGCCTAAGACTGAAACTAAGACCAGTAACTCTCCAGACCAGTCATAGAGATGTAAGCCGGCTCTCCATCATACTTGTTTTCTGGTCATTCATGTTTGTGAATAGTTATTGTGGAAGCCCTACTATATATGTCCACCCTTCTTGTGTTTCTGAATGTGTGTAGAGCTGTACTGGAATGAGTGTTTGGCTTCGAGAGATCCCGTTGAATTATGTTCCTTATCACTCTCACACATGCATGGATATGCACATTCACTGCTTCCAAGGGAGCTCGCTCTCCATTTGTCCAACGTGTACAAATGCAATCATGCAAAGACTTATTGGCATGCATGCACTGTAAACACACAACACACGCAATGCACACACAGCTTTGCACCCTACCTGCCTCTCATGAACGCTTAGGCTGGGGGAACATGGCACCTTTTCAATAGAAAAATAGACCCGGCGAGGCTAGATTTTCATTTCAATTCTCTGTCCTATCGAGACAAGGAGGACTGAATGGGAAACGCATACGCACGAAAGATACGTAATGTCATCAAAGTAGAAAAGTAATCATCTCGGGCCTCCTTTGAAGTCGGGGGGCTGTCAATTGTGTTTGGTTGTCTGCCGATCTGATTAAACAAACCTCCGCGCAGCAAGTTGCTATGAAAGCCCCGACAGACATATTGGATAACGTTAGCATTTGATACATGAAAGGATATGACTTCATTGAGTATCCACGGTAACAAGCCGGTTTCTTTTTTATATATGTAATACTGTATCTTGGCTTAAAACCTGATTACAAAAAAACCCATTAAATAGTATCTGTGACACGTGCCCCTGTCCCGGTTTTCTTCATTATGGCATCCAAAACTTGGTGAAGAATGTAGCAGTGACAGTGCCTTTAACAAATCAAGGAACCTTTGTGTTAAATTAACTTTCTCTAGTTTAATTGGTTAATTGATTCGCTCAGTGCCTCGCTGTGAATGTTCACACCCATCCCTAGAAAGCTTCCCTATCAGGATTTGACATTTTTATTTATTTATCATATTGCATCTTGAAAAAAATTCCACGCGGGGTTGAGTGATGTGGCGTTGTTTTTAATAATGGGTCCATGCTTAAAATAATGATTTACTCTCAAAGGCAAGCTGAGAAGTGTAGACAAGCATTATGCAAAAAAATCAATTCTGACTTTTGATAGATTCCAAATAAAGATTTGGATGCATGAACCATTTCTTTAATTCAAAAGGTTTGTGGCTGTCGCTGCGATGTCTACCTCCTGAGCCGGTTGCTCCAACCATGACAGAAACAACACTTTTCCCTCAACTACTTCCTGTTATTTGTTGGCCAGTTTACTGGCTCTGTGTCGGCCTTTCTGCTCGAAAATGAATTTCACGCTGAGAAAATGGCCCCACGAATGTGAAGATCATTGAACCAACCTGTCACAGTCTGACCAATGCACTATTTTTTCTTTTAATGGACCATTGAGCCTCACGCGGTCGCACGGTATTAAATTGGTCCAAATGGCCGCCCTGCCAAGGAGAGAGAAGCAGTTGTTTGGATCTCTAATATTTCGTTTGATGGTTTTGACATCGCAAATTGCCTCCTTGTTTTATTTGGATGGCATCTTTAGTATCTGAGGGGGGAAATCAGTGGACAGGATGAATGTTTCCTGTCTTGTACCAACCTAGGAAGATCCCTATAACCATTTGCTGACAGAGAAGAACATTTCAGAAATCCGGCGTCATTTGTCCTTTTGTAGTCACTATGGTTTGGACAAATTCAGGAAATAACAAGGCTCGTCCATCTGTTATGACATTCATCACGAGGAAAGTCTCCACTGATGGGATTTGTCCAATTTAGGCATCGCGGTCGAGACATCCTGCATACGCAGCACTGTACAGATCTGTGTATTACAGATGCAGTTAGAAGATTTAATTGCGGAAGCTTTAACCAGGCATTTCACCAAACTTTCAAACAGCGCTTTTAAAGTTAGAGAGATCGCAGCATGTATAATATTTTTGCCTGAAGACCGTTCAAAATCTATCATTTTCAAGACCAATCCCCCAGGCACCCTTGAGCAAAGCAGTTTTACCTCCAACTGGAGTGATGCTGAGCAGCTTTAAAGTGTAAATGTTAATGCGTAAGTCTTATGGAAAAGATTTTTTAAGACTCTTTGTTGCCCATTTGTGTTGGCTTCAGTTTTTTTTTTTTTTTACATGCAGGGAAAAACCAATTGCATATCAAATATCATGTTCTCCCATATACCTACATGGAGAACTTTTAAACTGCTCCCTTTGGTTTTGCATACTGTGTCTTTGAGCACCAGCGCATGTGTTTTTCATACTTCCCTTTGCAGGAATTCATCATCCTCCAGGCGGCATGTTTATATTTATCCCCTTCTTGATGCTGCTTTGTACATTTGCGAGAGATTCACACATATGCACACACACACGCACACATGCATGCGCATGCAATCTCCTCCTGTTATTCTTATAATTAATGACTATGGCGCTAATTAGAAGCCATGCAACCCTTCAACACCCCCAGACTGTCTCTCGTTTAGATTTCTCTCCTCCGAGCTTTATGAAGCAACACTCTGATGTGTTCTCGATCTCAGCTGGGGACGACATCGGCAACAAACAAAAAACAACAACAAAAAAGGGAGTTTGTGGGATGCAATAACTTCATATACAAGACGGTCTTAAGACATGATAAAGTAGGACATTTCAGATGTTTTTTTTGTGGCGCTTATGGCCACACTTCAAGAGGGTGTGTGTGCATACGTTTTCCATGCGCTCTGATCTCGGCTGTATGCTCATTCTCACTTCCACAGTGCCCCCCTTAATCAGCATGACTCTGAGACAGTGTCTCCATGTTAAGCCTCTATTCTTTTAATTATCTCGTGCACCTTGACTTGGTGTGACAAAAGGTTGCCTCCTGTCAAGGTTTAGTCGGTTTAGGTCACAACGGCATGCAGTGATGTGAACCAATTTAGCACAGAGGAAAAAAAAAGTCCACCTGTGTTTTAAGTGACCTGCTGACATGTTGGGACCATGATCCTGATTTACAGCATCTGATTAGGAAGCTGAAGCCCGGACACCGAATGGCAACGCTCAAACCACTTTGGCTGGAGTTTTGTATTTGAAGCGTGTCTTTTTAAACTAAGTGTGTGTGTTGGTGTTTGTTTCTGTTCTCCTGCTCCCACACCACACATATTTAGCATCACACGTCGCAACAGTAAAAGCTGAGAACAACAAACTCGGGAGGAGAGGCGGCGATATGGACGAATACTTGACGAACGATGAGATTGTTTGAGGCCTCCTTAACAGCGTGGTTAGCGTCCTTACTGTCTGTCTTCAAGGAGGTGTAGTGTGATCAATGGGATTATAAGAAGCCACCATACTTAACAGAGTGTGTCCTCGGGTTACAGTGACAAACAAAGTTTCTTTCCATTTTTAAAAGAACTCAATCATTTGGCTTTAACCTCTGGACTAATGGCAGTGAACCACTGCATTCTCATTTATATCCATAATTTGTAGTACTGGTCAAGCTGCAGAAAGGTTATAAATATGCTATAGGCCTCTTAACAGCACAGTTTAACTTCAATTCAAATGTCCTCGTATTCCACACTGACAAAAGTCCTTGAAGGACAATTTGACTTCTCATAATAATAATACATTTAATTTGTATAACGCTTTAAAAAGGGACTCAAAGGCACTTTACATGGTAAAGACAGAAACAATAAAAGCAATAATGATATGAACAAGCCAGATAAATGACATTATAACAAACAAAAAAACATGCATAACTTGAATCATAGTTGATTTTTACGGGCAGTTGTGGCGAGTGACTGAGAATGTCTGAGGTGCATGGGGGGAGAGTTCCAGAGAGCCAATCAAAAGCACATCTTCGCCATAGTAGGGTTTGTAATCCTGCTGATGACGTGATTTGATGTCCGACAGTTCTGTGCAGTCCAAAGTACTTTACCCTTTCGTAAAGCAGGAAATGGTTCTGTACGTGTGGCGCTTTTGAAATGCCGCCGTCAATGAAGCTTCACAAACATATCAAATGTTTTTTTTCCCAAAGATGTTTTCCGATATCTTTCTGGATCTGTCTGACCAACCTTTAAAGTCTTCTAATGTTCTGCAGCTTTGAGTAGATATTTCATCTACTTTGTGCAATGCAATGTAGGACAATCATGCACAATGTACCAGAGCACACGTAAAACAATTTGTATACAAGCCAAATGTAGTTTTATACACTTATCCATTTCATTTCAGAGAGATTAAATTCAATATCACAACATTTGTCTTTATTTGTATTGTTTAGATTAAGAGTGAACTCCCCATGTTGTGCCCCTTCCCAACAGTGTCGATGCTATTCAAGCAAACCGCCGGCATGCAGTCGAGTGCATCTTCCCCCGCCTCCCGCAGCTCATTTAATAATTGGAAATCGCTCACCGTAGAGGAGAGACATAAAACAGGGACACTGCATTCTTTTGTGGGCTTGATCTCTCTGTACAGCTCCGGTGTTTTGTCTGGGTGGACGTAGATGTTCTCTCAGTTGGGGGCGCTTCAAAAACCACGAAGCCGCTCTGGGATATGCATATTTGCTCTGCCGTCGGCTCGTCGGAGCAGATGTAGATTAACTCCAGGAGTGTCAATGAAACAAGTCCACAGGGGTGAACGGCAGGAAACGAGAACAATTGGGTCTTTGTAAAAAAAAACAGACTAATTGAGAGTGTGACCAAATGATAGATTGAATAGATATAGCGGGGTCATCTTTCGAGAGGTAGCACATTGTCATGTATGAGACTTGCAGTTTTCTCAAGAGGGGACAGAGAGAACCAGAACAGCAAGTGAGGTACAAATAGCCAGAGGCAAAGATTGATATCCAAACCAACTGAGACACCCAATTAGGCTTTACGCTGCATTCTGGCATTTCAGTCTCCATGCTATCTCTGCGCACTGTAGGACACATTTACACTTCCATATGTTGATAAGGACGTAGTTATTGAGCTGAAATTAATTAAAAACACACTCTCGCAGTGCACCGCCTTTTTTCTCCGGGACGTTCTCGGAAGAGAAGCGCCGAGAACCTTTCAGAATTCATGAGCTGCGTAATGATCATTGCCTCTCGTGAATGTGCCAATCAAATTCACAAGTTGAGAGTTTGAGGACTATCCAGAAACCGCGAGAATGTGTCTTCAATTAATTGAGCACTCTTCATCCGAATTGCTTTCCTCTCGGTGGCTCGTGGAGGTTAAGAGCACAAAAGGACTCCTCCTCATTGGCCCTCCATCTTTACACAGCTCTTGGTCCTTGCCTTTTTTTGGCGGGGGGGGGGGGGGGGGGGGGAGTTCTACATTTGGCTTTTTTCTGTGATGATTTCCAACAACCAAGCAAGGATACTGAAACTCCATTCAGCAAACACACAGAGAAAGGTTATAGGTTCTCACCTAATGGGGATTGGATGCTTCTTTTTCTGCTGCAGCCTCAATTTGTGCTTTTTGCTGAAAGGACAGATGTCTTCTTCTTCGAGAAAGTTCTTTCCGATTGCAGGGTTTCAACCTTTATTCCTGTCAGCTTGCCTTACGTTACACTTTCTTGCACTTTGGCTCACTTCCGCAAGGACAGAACCGTACCTGTCTCAAAGCATGAGATGGTGCTTTGTATGCATCTTTTGGATTTACATCAGTTGTCGTGCAGTGTAGGGTATAAGCGGGTATTCTTTCGCCTGAATTTCCTATCCTTCTCAACCTGGTGTCACTCCCAACTCGCTTTATTATTAGATGACATAGCAGCGATAGTCCAGAGAACTGTTGTCCAGGACACGGTTTTTGTGTCCACAGTCTTACATGTCCCTGTTTATTACACAGAACCTTTATCCTTTTCTGGATGAGCATCTTAATAATTATTTAAGAGTATACCCACTTCTGTTGTAGTGGCATGTGTACCTAAATATACCTGATTCAATGACTGATGGTACATTCCTCTCTCTATTTTCTCCACCAGGTGTCGAGAAGGCTACCAGGGAATCCGCTGTGACCAGTTTCTGCCCAAGACAGACTCCATCCTGTCTGACCCAAGTAAGTCTCCATACATTTCACTTCAATGTACAGTGTATCAACATCCATCATTAAACCATAACATCAAATCTGATTGATAAAAGTTAACGTTTAGGAAACTGTGGGGGGGTCGTACATCTTAGATCATTCTGATGAGGTTTTTAAGAGTATTGGTTCACTTAAATATAGCACTAAGGGGAACCAAATATTCCTAAACGTACACACTGTCCATACAAACGTCCCTAAAAGGCACAGTGTTAGATATTGATGTTGGGTCTGTGGGGACCAGGGAGTTCAAAGGTCTCAAATCAATCAAAAATAATCAAATAGAAAGTTAGCTACTATACCCTAACTCGTAGGGTATAGTAGATCTAAAAAGCTGTGGCCCGTATTACATATTACCCTTGAAATATGCATATGGTATTTCTTCTGAAATATAGCACATCTAAAATCTTGTCTGTGACCCTTATTGCATATTCCCCTTGAAATGTGCCGATATGGTATTTCTTCAAAAATGCAGTTAGCCATTGCAGCAGCAATGCAGTCATAGATTCTTCCCTCATCACGAATCACACAGCACATTAAATTCTCTAAGTGATGCAAAACTAAACGTCCTCTGCACATCTACGTGCTCATTATGTGGATCTTGTATCTGTGGGTTTTGATGCAGGTCCTTAGAAGCCACATCACTGCTGTTTTTGTTGTTGTTTTTTTTTTGGAGAAACAATGCTAATGCATTAATACACACAGTGAAGCAGGACTGCTGCAAAGTAGAACAATAACCACTCCTTAACCAATTCTGAGAAACTGAATTTCGGCATTATATACAGATTAAAATATTGAATATGTTGCAAGATTTCCTGCAAAATACCACAGCTTCCAGGACCATTTAAAATAACATTTCTGACATCTCCAAACAATCTTCTGTCTTTTATGTTTAAGCAACGACAATTATGGTGTTTACTGCATTTCTACCTTACCGCTTCCCGGTAATTTATCCTGATATTACCTCCTTTTCTCTTCTCTTCCCTGCTTTCTCAAATACCCTCTCCCACTCTGGCTAATGTCACTTCTCCCCATTTCTTTATTTCTCCAAAGACATGGGCCTCTCAATGTCATATAGCTGAGGGAAGAACACAAATTGCCTTAACTTCTGTCTTTACAGCTCGCTATCTATGCCATATTAATTTCCCCCGTTCCTCTCAGCTCATTCCAAAACTTATGCGACCTTGTCACTGGGACACTAACAGTGTGGCAGTACAATAGCTTATCTGGGACTTTTCTACCAACAGGGCTCATGCTGTAATGGCACCATTTACCGTACAAGGACAGTACTCTGCCTTTCATTTTCTGATGTAAAAATATAAAAAAAATGGTGGTAATAATCAGACATTTAAATGTCTCATTATGAGTATGCCCTACTTGATTGCAAAGGATGTACGTGCCGTAAATGAGACATGTAGTTCAAATGTTGCAAATGCAACAACACTGTTATCACTTGCTCTATGTTAATACCCTTTACTTTCCAGATCATTAATTAAGTCTCCGTAATGAGGTTTTTAATTTCAAGCAAGTATTGGGGTAATTGTCCTTGTTAGAACAACACTGGTGTTCACTGGCGCCACAAACCCACTGACCTGAACACATCGGTAGCTAAGAACTGAGACCGTTGGTCAAACGTCCGACAGAGAGCATTGCTACTTTAACTGTGGATCATTGTGAATGGATCATGGACAATCCACATTGTCTATGGAAATTCAAAGAGCTCAGTCCAGCGTAGCCATAATCAATTACATTTTCTTTCCTACCGATCCCAGTTTAAGTCATTTAGAATTGGGTCTCTGCCAATAACCGTAATTTTTATGACATTTTTGTTTACTGAGACTACATTCAACAGTAATTATGCCCGTCAGCAGAGTAGGTCGGCTTTAAAAAGATAGATTCTGCACGAGATTTTCATTTGATGATTTCCTATTGTGTGACGTACTGTTGTCAACGCTTTATTTAATGGATGAAATAAGTTTCTAATCGTGCATTTTAGAGTTATGGTTGACCTGAATATGATGCGTGGATCCAACAAACACGGGACTTTTCAACCAGGGGACTGGTGTTCTTGTCCTGAAGTGTTGTTTTGAAAGTGACGTTCATGAAAAGTACTTATTTTAAAAGGGAGCAACGCTAGTTTTGTCTCTTAATGTGCCGCCGACTACGTAATAGGCTGTGAGATCACGTTGGTCCGTACCCAGGGACCCATTTTCTCAAAATGAATCCAAACTTTATGGCTACATGTCCTGGTTTTCTGTGTTTTATGAAAACAAGCTCTAGGATCTGTCGCACCTTCAATGAAAAGCTCAACAACTTCCCATTCAACTCCAGGTGTGAGTTGAGTTTCAACAAGAAATCTTAATTATCTCAAATTTGGCTGGGACTTACCAATGTATTACTTTTTACTATTCCAGCTAACCCTACTATGTTTGTTCCAGCTTTAGCTCATACCACTTTCCCTAATTCATTTCTCATCTTTATTCATCTATTAGCAACGTTCTCTAACTCTCTGACAATTCTCTATCCTATTCATTTTGGTCTGATATTAAGAATTGATCGGCCTACTTTCAGGTTATTCTTCTCACTGGCTTCCATCCTTCTCTCAAACTGCCTTCTTTATTTCAATCAAATTCCGGTTTTCTCTACAACAAAAAACACAATGTCGTTACAGCCCATGGATTTATCTTTTCAGTAACACCACATTTGTCTTTCTTTTTTGTTCCTCCTTTTTAATCTTGCCGCTTTAAAAAGTTGCTAAGTGCAAAGTTGGAAAAGAAGAGAGGAAGATTGTCGCCTCCCTCTTCTTTCCTCACCCCCTCAGATAATCTTGTCACAGCATCATTCTCCTTGACTCCTCTGCTCGCAGCTCATCAAATCCTAATTTCCTGGGTTACCTTTGTGTCTCGTGCTCGAGCTCAGCCCCAGTGTTGACAGCCCTGTTCCCCTTTCCATATTTCCCTCCAGACGGGCCCCGTCTCGCCCCCCATCTGTCTTTCGCTAACCTCCTCCGTGCCGTCCTTTCCTCGACACGCATCTTGTCCAAGCGTCAGACCTCATCCCCTTCTCCCTAGCTCACAGTTCTCTGTCCGAGTCGTCTCCTAAGACGAAGTCAGATGGGCCGAGGCGTGAATTGTGCCAGCTGAAAAGGTTCAGCAGCAGGGCAGACGAACCATGCCAAGGACCTCTGGCACGAAAAGGGCGAGTGTGAGGAGGGGATGGGTGAACGTGGACACATCTTCTGTCTCAGGGTCCCAGAGGAGAGTCATGACTCCAATGGCAATACCAAGAGAATGAGAGGGAGATACAAGGCAGAGAGAGGGAGAGATGTTGCTCCTCGGGACAACATAAGGAGTACTACTCGATAATTTAAGCCAGATGACAGTGTTTTTTTTTTTACAAACTGGTTTTAAAAACAGTATAATAGTAAATAAAAGGCTTGAATAGCAATAATAAAAGGCACGACGTGAATAAAAGCCAGGATGGGTTTCCATAAAGTATTTAAGAAAGGAAAAATAGGGCAGTAGCGAATTAATTAATTGATTCATCATTTCGACAATAGAATATCAGAAAGTCCTGAGATCAAAACCTTTCAGATTTCTTGTTTTTTGTCAGACTAAAAAAAAAGAAGGTCCAGACTACAAATAATTTCATTTCATGATGAAGTTAAAAAAAAAAGAGAAAAAGCTGCAACATTTTCTTTTTGTCTTTGCTCGACAAATACATCGATTTGAACCTTTGAGTGTAGGCCGCTTGTAAACGCGTGCTGTGTAGCACAAGCTGACAGAAAGTAATTTCAAGTTCTAGGTCAGATCCCAACATTTCCATAGATACCAAATATGTCAGGATGGAATCTATGAAAAATACTAAGTCTTGGGTTTAAATATTGAATTTAGTGTAAATATCATAAAGGTCCATATAGGTGTGTGTGATTTTGTCAGTGTGGACTAAGCGGATGATGAACAGCCTTAAAGTTGCATATGGTGGATGAGAGATAATTGAATGCTATAGGCTAAGTTATGTATAGACTAATGTAAAGTGATGTATAGAATAGTTACAGCTGCTTCAGCTTTTAGAAGAGAAATGAAAAAATTGTATACATTTATCTGGCCCAGACTGAAATCTCAAATGAGCAACACACCTGTATCACTTTGAGTCTTTACATAAGTAGGTTTCAAGGCAAAGAAAGTGGGTAGTGTGCACATCTAACCCCACTTACGCAGGTGCAGGACAAAAATCGGTATTCAAAAGGAAAAAAGAAAGGGTTCTCTACGAGGCTCAATGTTACAAGCTCCTAAAGTATTTTTACTGATGCAATGTTTTCACCCACAAGGTCTTCGCTACATGAATGAGGAAGCGTGATGGTCAAAGCGTCGGATGAATACAAGTTATTTTGTAAAGCTCGGAAGATTTACAATACAGTCTCATGGCGGTTTATGAAATGGTCACGAAAGTAGACGAATCGGTTTTCATGGACGGGGACACAAATTGTCTCTTTCTTTTTTTGGAGACATTACGTTACAAAGCGGAAGTTTAGTTTTAGGGTTTAGGTAACGACAACCACCACACCTTGGGGACACACGGTGTCGAAACGCCGGTTTAGAGGTCGAAAGAGTTCCGTTGGTTGGACCCGCCCATCAAAAGTGTTCATTCTTGACTAATACTACGTCACTTAGTCAAGTTACTGCATTTCATTTGTGTGTCTACCACGAAAATGGGATCCTAATTGACTTTCCGTGAGCATTGTTTTTTGACCTACACAAAATGTGAAGATGGACAACGATTAGACCAATAGATTGATTTTCGTGACGAAATTTCCCGAACTGACGCGATAGAAGGCCTAGAAGATTTAACACCTCACTCTGGTGGTGTCCGATGGGTGTGAGCTAGTCAAACCTAAGCAGATTCATAAAGACTCATGTCTAAAATCTTACTTCCAACCCAGAACACAGAAGTTTCGTTCTCAAAAAGCTTCAAAAAGGCTCACCGAGTCTGTCGCCTCACTCGGTTGATGGGATGTTCTGTTTTTTTAATCTG
Source organism: Cyclopterus lumpus (assembly GCF_009769545.1). Taxonomy (NCBI): domain Eukaryota; kingdom Metazoa; phylum Chordata; class Actinopteri; order Perciformes; family Cyclopteridae; genus Cyclopterus; species Cyclopterus lumpus. Next base: position 3,936,706 of record NC_046980.1, on the reverse strand, counting down.
TCAAAGAGCAGCAAATGCATGTTTGCTGCCATCCTTACATACAGCATGTCAAATCTGTTTATTGCAGAATAGTTCAAGCTGCTTTTGTTGTCGAGACATCTCTGGGAGGTTGCTGATTGGCAGTACCCATTCTGAGAGAACTTTCACAGAATTATGCATTATTAATGAGCTAACATAGTCTCTAAATGTATTCTCTTTGAATAGTTGTTTTTCCCCACTACCTCAATCGTATGCTTTACTACTTTCATCATCTGTACAACCCTTCTGCAATTAGTGCATTGGGCAAAAATAATTGAGAAAACAAATTCGACCCTGAACCGAAAGCCTTGGAGCCGAGACAGAAACGTTCACCTACAGTACATATAGCACCTACATATGCATCACATGACACCTCATAGTCACAGAGAGAGAGAGAGATACTGAAATCTGAAGACAAATTTAAACCACGCTTTCTGAGATCGTATTTTAATGCCCGTGTGCAACGCGCAGATGACACTGCGGTAATCATGCAAGTCCAATTTCCCTTCCTGAACACGACGCTGTGTTCCATGTTTCTATCCATAAGATATAACGGAAGCATAAAAATGTGCCATTGCCTAAAGCTTTATGCTTTCATCACAGGCCAGCTGTTGAGTCAAGGGCGACGCGAGTCACCTTGCATCGTGTCATTAAGGTTCCACTGAGCAAGTCGTAGGTTTTGTTTATTCACAACGCGACTACCCCCCCCACCCCCCCCACCCCCGTTCCTGTTTGAGCTTTGAAATGATGCTCACGGTAGAATTTTGTCAGTTTAGTACAAGCAGATCTGTGGTATGAATGAACACAGTAGGAATTAAGTGTCCTTGGGCGAAACCAGGGTGTTGACCTATGAGCCGCAGGGGTGACGCTCTGTATTTGACGCAGACCGGTAGACACTTTTTGAATCTATAAAACCTCAGGCCGCACATCTATTCATGTAGCGCTATCTAGATATATATATATTTTTTTTTTCCATTTAGCAAGGTCATGAGAAAACGGGGCCCCAAGAACATCACGTGGGCGTTGGGTAACAAACCGCGAACTAGTCGAGCAAAGTGCAAAGACGTCAATAACTATCTCGGAGTGTTACATCGAGCAGATGCAGTGCGCTGTACGGGGAGGGAGTCCACGTGATCATTCACCCAATCTAAGACAAGCCGTTGAGATGTGGATTTCAAGGTGTGTGTGTATATATATATATATATGTGGGATTTAGAGCGTGGAAGTGTGGCGCCCACCCTCTGGTCCCCGCAGGTAATCACTATTAGTGCACTCACAGTATGAGGCTGCACATATCTGTAGCTGAATTTGAAGTAGAAGGAAAGAGAGCGTGCGTACCAAATGGCCATGGTTTAGTTTTCTCAAGCGCTCCGGGCACCTTAAGTGCATGTGTGTGGGTGTGTGCCAACGTGTGTGTTGTTTTCCGCGCTCCACATTGTTTCGCATTCATGTTTCTTGCACGGTTGCGTCTCCATCCCGACGTTCTCACGCGGCGGCTGGGAAGGTGAAAAGCCGCGGCGTCTCGGGAGAGACATCTTGTTGCATTCACACCATCTGAAAGAAAAGAGCCGGATTAATGCTCACAAGTACTTGACGTCTCCGGCATCAAGCCGCGGTATCGGCGCTCCTTTCTCATACAGACTTTACTGCGGCAAAGGCAAACATCCAACCGACTAGGATACGGATAAAGAACCTGCAATCGCGAAGCCAGAGGGGGGTCTAAGATGTGAAAGATGTGTGTCTCTCTTTAAAGCCTAACAATCACCAGGAGCAGATTGAAACCTTTTAAATCCTGGATCAAGATTTTGGTATTTTGTTCTCAACAATGTGAGAAATGACATCGCTTGCATCCGATATGAAGCTCCGGGCTGCAGATGCACAGGCTACTTTCAGTGTAATTGGCGTGCGTTTTTCGAGGTGAAGGAAATGGCAACGTTCACTTCTAGACCATTAAAAAACCCACCAAAGATGACGGCGGGTCCCTCTTTTGAAAACCAGACGAAAAGAATGCATCTCAAGACATTTAATAATGTTCATCGTCTCCTTTCTCTCTCGACTTCGTGCATTTGTTTGCGCTCGCGTGCGAGACGCCGCGCAGGGATTACAATAAGTAACATAATCCACAAGCTGCTGTTAAACTCTCAGAAATCAAGACTATAATTACACACAGATTGCAAGTGTGAATTTTAAAAAAAGCACAAGGAAGACTCGCCCTGAGCCTTAATGTACGAAGAGCCAGAGTTAATATAGGAGCTACCGAGTCCGTTTATTACTTACATTGGAGTAATTTCCCTCCAGCTTGAAACTTGATGTGTAAAATATTTAACACAAGAATTCCGTAAAGCTAAATGACACATTATTTTATGATCCCATAACTGCGCGACAGGTCTAATGAAGTGGACCTATTGCTGTTGGGAGCAATAACTTGGGCGAGCGGTTGAAAGTCTTGAGTTGCATAACGTGCATGTAGAAGCAGTCAAAAGGGCCCGTCTTAAGCACCACAGCTGACGCTTACACGCACCAGAGAGAATAGCTGGAGGTGGAGGGTCATGAGAAGACAGACAGGAAATGAAGCGTGAGCAGGGGAGACGGGGACGAGGCAGCTGCCTCTGGAAAGAGGTCTTACTCTGGTGTCTGAGGTGTCCTATCTGGGGTTCTGAGCTCTGTCTTTGTTAGCTGCAATGGGACTCACAGTCTGTAAACACTTTGGTCAACTGGAGACCAATCTCCTTTGTTCAGCCGCTCAGAACAGGGTGGAAACAATTATAGAAACCCGCAGGCCAGAACTAATCCAAAGGTCCGAAAGGGTGGACCTTCATATTTTCGGTCCGTGACGTGCAGAAGTGCTTGTTAACACTGTTATTCCACTGCACGTGGGCACGATCCAGAAAACGTATTAATCAGAGTCTCTCTCACCAGCTTCCCTCCGCACGGGAGTTCCCCTCTAGAGCGAGAGCAAAGGGTCACTTACTGCTGATGAAAACCCAACGCTTCCTGATTGTGCCGCTTCAAAAATTAAAACCTTAATGTGACAAAATAACAGGGGGACTTGTCTAAAAAAGAGAACTGATATGTAATTAAAAGTGCATAGTTAGCCGCTACCCTTCAATAGAACAACTACTAAAACTGCATGGAGGAAGAGGAAGCGGCGAATAGGATTGCAACAGGATTTGCTTTCTTCACGTTTTGGTTGGAGCGTACGGGGTTAAAACACGGCGGTAGATGGCGGCGGTAGATTCTCCGTAAAGCTCCGTCGGCAGCCCGAGCTCCTCCCGAGTTTTCCCCCACAGCCCGGTGGTTGTTGCTTGCCGCATGACAAACCTGACTTCTCCGCGGGCAGACGAGGCGACGTGGGCCTGTTGCCAACAGAGATTTCATATTCACAGCGTGTGTTCGTTCCATTTCCCCTTTCATTGTGGCTCAAACTTCAACCTATGACGAAAGGCGTGCTCTCTTTGGACTGCCGAGAGGCTGCTAGAAGCAGAGTTTTATATATATATATATATATATATATATATATATATATATAAATATATTTGGAACAGGTTTCCTGTTTGGCAGGCTATTTAAAGTTCCCTCTTATCGGGAAGGGACAAAAAGTAGCGGTGTCATTTATACCCAACCTTTCCAGGTGCACGGCGGGGCGTTGGCAAATGTGCTACCGACACCCCTCCCCCGTCAGCTGCTAGCTGAAAACACACGTGTATAAGCAGAGGTTAATTAGCTGCAGGTGCGCCCCCCCCCCCCCCCCACACCTGGCTCAGGCACAGCGACACGGGACGTTAAGAGCGCGCGGGGCTTGTTTAACCGCCTTTCGAGAATCACGGACGTATCACCGAGCGGCGCCGGCGTGGGGTCTAGCTCCTGAAGGGAAGACTGGACGAGGCGCTAACACTTAGCACATATGCGGATGCCCGGGGCGCGTTTCTGTCATCGACTCAATTCATTGAATCAAATTAAATAAAAAATTAAATCAATCAAAATATTAGACTCAAGGTCTATAGCTTGATCAAAGTTAATCAGGTGCGTTGTGCTTTCTGGCTAGCGTTAGCGGTGTCAGTAATAGCTGACTCTCATCCCATCTACAACGACCGAACCCATTCTGCTCTCATCTATTTTTTAAATATATATATATATATATATATATATATATATATATATATATATATATATATATTATTGTCCTCTAAAATTATATCCGCCACCCTCTGCGGGTGAAATCAGTGGAAACGTGCTAAATTGACTACTGCAGTGCAGCTTAATGGATGCTGATTGCCGAGGCCAATTTGCCCTCATCCCGTCTATTGCAACGGGCGGGGGGGGGGGGGGGACGGCGAGCAATCAGGAGGGAGGAGGGAAGGGGAGAACCGAGCGGAAACTCGTATTGATTGCAGCAATTCATCCGACGTGCCCCTCCCCCATCCCCCGTTTTTGGCTTTTCCGAAAATATTTACGCGAGTGGATCGCGAATGCTTTGGATTGAATATCAATAGCGATAGCTTCCTTGTTTTGTTGCACACGGCGTGGCATCGGTTCCTTGGATAGTCCGGCGTCGCCTCCGAGAGAAAACGGATCGAGACTTCTTTTTTTTTTGGGGCCGCGTAAACGGGCCCATAATGGATCCGGAAGGCCCAATTTATAGTGAGGTATGGGGGTCTTGTCAGCTGAGTGCCGAGTGAAGAATATGGGCAATGGGATGCAGATTATCCCAGAGAAGCTTGCGTCCGCCCTCCAGTCACAGGTCATTAATAACTGGGCGGTTTGCTCCCTCTGTTCCTCGATTCTTCATCTGCAGCTTCCAGCTTATGTCACGTTTTTACCTTTTTTTTAATATCAAGGGAGTTCGGGGTTCTTTACTTGTGCTGGTTAGTGCAGCGTGTAAATATATATATATATATATATATATACGTTTACTGGTCAGACACGTGAAGCATTTCAGTGTTTCTCTTTTATTTTAATAAGTATTTGCGTTTATTGTAAATTGCGTTGCGAATGCATTATTCAAGAAGCCCGTTTGTGATTAGAATATTTAGTGCTTTGTAGAAAAGGATTTATCGTAAAAAATGTTCCAGACAAAGTGGAAATTATGTAAATATGTCTCACATCAAACTACATTTGTACCCAATGCACAGGGATTTTCAGCCTCAAATGTGACAATTAAAATGTGTTTATTGCTGAAAGACAGTGTCTCCTCCTTCACTCCCTAACTACATTACTCATATTACAGATTGAAGTAGCAGTTCGTGAACCCAGAAAACTGCTAAAAATGAACAAAGAAAGTTGTTTTTAATTTGTTTTTTTCTTCTATGAATCGCGTACTATTTTTATACTAGATGATGAATGTGAAAACAAATTAAATGTAAAAAATTGAGTTAGTTATTATTTCAACTTTATAAAAACTGCAGTGTTGTTGCAAAGCAGACCAATCAGCAGCAGTATGGTATACAGGGAGCAAGATTTAAGTACTATAGTTTAATAACCGACGGGGGGGGGGGGGGGGGGGGGGGGGTGTAAATCTATAAAAGAATTATTTGCCCACATACATATTTAAATGATAAATAATTAAAAACATACAATGAAATGAATAATATCTTATTTTCTTTCATATTTCTTCACACGGATAGATACAAATGATTTCTGGGTAATATGTATGTCGAGCCTCTATATGATCATGTGACCTAAATAAACCTATTTTAACCCAAAGGATGTAATGTCCCGTTCGATGTCATGTGATATATTCGCAGGCTAAAAGTGTGATGTCATTAATACTTTTTTTAGCCGTTTATTTCAGAGCTCAGAAGGCGTTAACCTCTTTATAGAAGTGCGTAAAAATGTGTTAACTGCTCAGAAATATTTGCATCTTACTCGTTTTCTTTTTTTTTTTAAAAGTACATCATGACATCATTTAATAAAAATCCAACCGTGTGTGTGTGTTTACAGCGTGTATTGAAACGTATAATCACATTAAATTAGCTTTTAGTTTTAGCACTCAACAACTTCACAACAACTTCTTAGCTGAAATCATCATATTACGAAGAGCGTTTAGTATTCAATAGCACGATGAAATGAATGTTTTGTGCAATAAAGTCTGCTTCACATAGATGCATTAAACTTTGTCCGGGATCGTTGATTCAAGCAACATAATAAAACTATATGATATGGTCACAAATATCACAATGTTGGCTTGAAACAAACATTATTTCAGCAACTTCTTGCTGCAAGGTAGGGCAACAAAATATGGTTGTTGCTGCCTTGCGTCATTTTATTTGAATGCGTTTATTTATTCTGTTGCCGTACCTTCAGTATGACTACTCTTTATTCGGATATATATGTGTGTGTGTGTGTGTGTGTGTGTGTGTGTGTGTGTGTGTGCGGGCTCTAACACAACCGTAGCAATTTAAGCAACTGTCCCATCCAATGACAGCCCTCCCAATACCGGCGCCGCTGAGTTTAACGATCATGACAACGTGCCATGAGCGCAGGTGTAAAACGTGCTAATGGCCGGCAGACCTGTGTGATGGAGCGGTGGGATGAGAGAGGCTCAGTGGACCAAAATGACTCCAGATTGCCTCGTCCAAATTGCTTATTAATGCTCCTTTTTCTAAAGCTCTTCTAGAGGATGGTGTCGTGGTCCGTTTTCGTCTCTGTGCAGATAGAAGCGTCCAGAGTGTCAGAAGATTTCGGCTCCTTTTAAACTTCTACTTATATTACATTCAAAAAAACGTGACATTTGGTGTCCGCATTTAACCCATCCTTACCAATGGAGGAGCAGTGGGCTGCCAGGGAGCAACCGGGGGTTCAGTCTCTTACTCAAGGGCACTTCAACATGCAGATGAGGAGACAAGGCATCGAACCGTCTACCCATGAGCCTCTTCTCATCTTTTTAATGCTTCTTACTGCTTATTGATTCACATTTTTCTCTATTTCTTACCATTCACCAATAGCATGTATTATTACTAACAGCACTTTACAATGTGGAACAGAGATATACTATATATATATATATATATATATATATATATACACACACATATGTGTAGATATATTCCTATATAGCTACACATATCTACACACATATATATATATTTATATAAATATATCTCTATATCTGTATGTGTGTATGTATATATATATATATATATATATATATATATATATATATATATATATATATATATATATACACACACACATATATATGTGTGTGTATGTAGATATAGAGATATACATAAATACATACATATACATATGTTATTCGTTGTCTATTAAGATTGTTGGTAAAGAGTCATTTTTTCGTTTTGGATGTAAAACAGAAACATAGTAAGTACGTAGGTGAAGATTTATTTTTATTAAAGCACTTCAAAACAATAGTTTAAAAGCATTTCGAACGCTTAATCTCGTATTTTCCATCATATGTTTTTAAATTATGCAATGGCTTTGACAAGAAAACCTTGAAAGAGTACAAAAACATGAATTAAATGAATTAATCGGTCCATAAAATATACGCTGATAACATAACTCAAAAAATTACAACAGAAAAACAACTGCCCCTCATCTCCAGTCAGCCCCCCTGCCCTCGTTCCTCCGCCTCCCTTCCCCTAGATAAGGCCGACCTCATCGCACCGCGTATCCTTCCGCCCCCCTCGGCTCGGCCCAAAATGGGAGACGGGGTGTCCGGGTACATTAAGGCACGCTGCTTTGCCTTTGCACCACCTTTGCTCCGCTCCGGGGGGCCTGCAGTCATTAATCCTCCGGGAACAAGAGAACCGATCAAGGATCACTGCTCGGGGGTTTGCACGGCCGTAATAAACCGCACTGCACGAACAGGAACAAGAGTCCTTTATGGCTTTTGGAGATAAAAATAACTCCGGCTATCCCCAAATTACCTTTCTTGCACCACCTCTGGATTTACGATTTGACTGCTTGGGTTGAGGACACGATGTAAATATGTACATCTTCCGATTGATATAACTATGAAATTGTTTGCTTCAGGGTTCCGGCACCTTTACTTTTGTTTTGAAGGAGGGAGTTATTTTTTCGTCTCTCAACTAATCATTAGTGGCGTACAGTGGAGCCATCCTGTCGCTCTGTTTGCTAGGAGCACACATCAGATGCAGAAATATCTTTAATGTTCATGTCCACTGTGCAGCTCGGCTGGTTAACCGCCGCGTTTCGATGAACTCCCTCACCGCCACGCCGTCATTGGCTGAGGGATACGCCGCCACACGGGCCCGAAGGCTCTTTGCCGACGCCAGAGAACAGGAAAGAAAAGAGATTATAGGGGATATCAAGGAAAAAAGAGTCTGCGCGGATACAAATAGCTCATAAGTGACGCGCAGAATACTTTAAATAGTGTTTTGACCTTCAACCTACAGATGTTTTGATCTCATCTGCACGATTTTTTAAACCCACCTACGAAATCTGAGACGGTTTCAAGCCCGCGAGCTGAACACCGGACCGATTTTAAAGTCACTGGCAGAATCAGAGGAGGCGGAATTGGTTATTTATGTGGCACTTTGACTTTAGACTTGGTAAAGAAATAAGAGAGCGCGTCTCAAGCTCGACTTGACTTAACAACATGACGCGTTGCCCTGCTGAGTCAAGGGTTGCCCTCTGTCTGCCGGTCTCCATCCAGCCTCTCTCTCTCTCTCTCTTCTGTCTCTCTGTGTCAGTCCTCCTTCAGGCGCCGCTTACTAAAACTCATCTCATCACTTACCAGAACTACCTAACCTCCATTTTGACATGGAGAGAGAGAAAGAGAGAGAGAGAGAGTCATGTTTATTAATGCCAAGTCTTTTCAGCTTCTCCTTCCAGCTGCCGTATCCACTTTCTTCACCTGCTAAACTTTTCCTGTCTGCTGTCTGGCGCTCAGCATCTAAAAAAAAATGATTAAAAAAAAGCCGGTTTACCAGAATTTGTTTTGCTAAAAAAACAAACTAAAAAAAAACAGCTTCCATCTGCTGCTGGAAAACGAGTCTGACGAGGGCGTCGGGCCAGAACTGTGCAGAACATGTGTCACCAAAAGCAAGCAACTTAAATAGTCTAAAATAACTTTGATAATTACCACCTTCTCCAATCAGTTTTTCATTAAAAGGTGTGTGTGTGTGTGTGTTTTCTCTCTCGCCATAATCCGCCATCTTCATTCCGTTGCTTTTGGGTACAGTTCACTCTTCCCATACCTCCAACCCCCCCGTCTCGCACTCGTTCATCCAAAGCCTGCCGGAGAACGACCCCTCCTCTTCGTATCCTTCCTTCCTTCCTTCCTTCCTTCCTGCCTTCCTGCCTTCCTCCTGGTTTCCAGAGGCATCTGTGATTCACTGGCTGACCTTCCTGCTACATTCGTCGAGTCAATTTCTTCTCTACATTTAAATTTTCAATTTGCATCCAGTCGGTCAGACGTGTACTTAAAAAAACCAAAAGTGTCCTGTCACAATTTCTGCTCATGTCTGTGATGTATAATAAACATATTTAATGTGTTACAATCTGCATGTAGCACAGGATGATTAAAGCACTCGTAAATATATTCATAGCACACAAAGGATTTAATGCTGACTTGTAAAGGTCAAGTATCATCAACTCTTCATGAATGCTGGATACTCACTGACAATTTGTTTTGCGCGGATCATCGTGTATTATAATACACGTATATGTTGTAATATGTTATAATGCATTGTAACCACTGTCATAATGGTCATTGTTTGTTTTATAAGTAAAGTGAAAAACAAATAAATCTATGCTAGAACGCACAAAACATTGCAAAATGTGTTCACTAGCAAATAATGGCCTAAAAGTAATTTATAATGCATTATTAACAGTGATTATAATGTATTATAACTATTGGAATTAAAACACACTATGATCATTGCTAAAAAGGTGAACAGCAAGTCCTTACAAAAAGCTTTATAATGTGTTGTGATTATTTTTATACAGTATTATGAATATATGTAATTAACTCTAATTATACAGTGCTTTAAGCAGATTAAAACATACTTTAAGTATGTTTAAAATGCGTTATATATCGCAAGTGTTACTGACTGTAGCCCCTGTAGGATGCTGATTAAGTCCTTAAACTCAGAAGACATTATGGATGTTTTAATGTCGTGATTTAACTTCCTGAACCTTCCTGAATGCTACGAGGTTGTATTTAAACCAACATTATCAGCGTGTAAATTCAGTTTTAACGGTGTGTAATACTGATGAATTACAGAGCGGGGAGCAGCAATGTACATGCTGACCAAAGGGCATACAATATATAAAATAAATGAATTCATCATTTTCATTACCCTGTTATGAAATGAATTGAACTCACAGAGCTTTCGAGATATCCTCAAAACCTTTTTTTTACTTTTTAACTTGTATTGTGACAAACCTGCTCACCAAGACAGTTACACAATCCATTTTTAATAACAAGGGGTCGATCATTAGTTTTTCTTTGATTCACGGTGATTATTGCATAACCCGATACCCAACCAAGCCTGAATAACGCTCGGTTGCAGAATATCGTGTGTGTTGGAGTCAGAGTTGAGTCAAAGGATATCAAACTCCTTTTTGTTGCATTGACTTTCTACATTCACACAGAGAGAAATGAAATGCATCACTCTTCTTTAACACGAGCTTCAATACATCCATCTCACATTATGCTTTTCGGAATAAAAAAGGACGCATGTTATGCTCTTTTCCAAAGAAAACCCTCTTGCTTTTATTCTATTTTATTCTGGTTAACTGGGGCCGTTACTCCTTCCTCCTACATTTATGCCCGCCAGCTCACATCACTTTTATTGATGTATTTCGAAGCCATTCTGGAAAGAAATTACACACACACACACAAAAAAAAAAAAAAAAAAAAAAGTAAACGAGGCCCGGTGAGGAAAAGTGGGTACATCGAGACGATAAATCACACCGAGTCACGGAATTACGCCGGGAAAACGCACTGAGCATCGCAAGCTGATGATGCATAACAGTAAAAGACAAAAATATTAAAAGGGTACAAGGTGTTACAGAATGAAATAAAAGGTGGAGAGAAAGCCCTCACGGATGCAGTGTGTGTGTGTGTGTGTGTAGAGGCTTTAGCCTGAGGGCCAGAGACGATGGGTTCTCAGCGATGATTGACAGCTAGCTACCTTTGGGTGTCCCCACGTTGACTCAGAAGTTGTTTACACAGCACAGATTATTATTAAAATTGGACCAGTTACTACGAGTCCGTGATACTGAAGCCGAATGTTAAAGGAAACTTCAGACTCGCCGCCATCATGCGACATTTAAAACTGTTTTTCTGTATTGTTGATTTCCGATAACTTTTCTCCCGGCTTTCATAAACATATTTCTGAGTACACTTCAGGCCCATTTAATGTCAAGGGCTCCCGAAAGAAAAGAAAAAGAAAAAAAACATCAGTAACGTAAGATGTGTCCTTGTGCGGCACAAAAAAAAAAAACAACAAAAAAAAGCCCTCAGACAATTCATTTGGATTTGAAAAAAATCATTTCAACCTAATAACTCAAAAGTCGGTTTAAAAAGTAGCCGCGTACGGTCGGACCGCTCCGTGTCGTTTTGTGTAACTTTTGCTTTAATGCTGCGCGGCGAGCGGGAACATAACGGGAGGGAGGTTGCTGTCAAAATGAAAATGAAGACTGTTTTTTTTTTTCTGTGTTTAAGCCAAAGAAAATGCAGAGCGGTGGGAAATGTGCTATCGCCGGGCGGTCTAATGGAATGAACTCCCACCTGGATCACAGAGGATGAATGGGCATTAATTAATGCACGGACGTGGGCAGTATTATGCATCCACGGATGATCATTTTTGAGGGGGGGTGGGGGAGCGTGATGGTTTATATAGGGTGTGAAGACTTGTGCTCGTGTTGAAGCCGCCATTTTTAATCGAACTGTAGTTAATTACATTACATTATATTACATTACAGGTCATTTAGCTGACTTACAATCATGTTACATTCATACACTGTAGACACAGCTACAGAGAACAATTCTGGGTTAAGTGTCTTGCTCAAGGACACATCGACTAGGGCGGGGATTGGACCACCAACCCCCTGATTGAAAGACGGACCTGCTAACCACTGACCCACAGTGGCCCAGTTAATCTGTGGCTTAACGCGCTGGAAGAAGTGACGTTTCCACGGGAAAGACGGTTGAGGAACGTGGACAATTGAACAAAAAATTTGAGGCATTTGTCGGCGAAAGAGGATATAAAGGTGAAAGAGAAAAGCCCTTTTTTAGAATGAGAGCAGAAAGGAAATTTAAAAAAGCTAAAAGCAAAACAGTGTTTCATGGTTACAATACGAGCAACATGGTGGTTACCCCCGAGATCAGACAGTCGGCCGGTTTAAGAATAATCAATTGTTAATTCACATTTCTTTTATTCATTTGGAGTCATGTTTATGCCCACGTTGTTAACGCCAAGTCTTTTTCAACTTCTCCTTCCAGCTGCTAGTTGGACGTTTTTTAATCAGAATTTAAGGGTTTAAGGTAGTCAAGCCCTAAGTACATCATCCTCCCCGGGCCCGTTATATGATTTCTGGACGCAGAGAGCATCACACGCCTCGGACGAAAAAAAAAGAGCTTCCGGTCGGGCCAGAGGATACCGACACCTCGTCGCCATGGCGACTACCGCCGGACCAAAAACAAAACCCGGAAAGAAAGAAAGAGGGAGAGCGAACAAATGATGAAAGATGCCATTCAAAATTCAACAAAGACAGCAAACCAAGATAGTTTGTGGGTTTTCTCAACACGTATTTTCTGCTCCGCATTAATGTGTCAGACTGCAGCGTGCTGCAGGACGCTCCTTTCAGCTTAGCCTGTGACGTGCAGGAGAGCAATTTCATCAACAACTAAACCACTTTTGGGCATGAATGCTATTATTTTCTTAGCCGCCGACAGTTGTGTGCATGTCTTACTTTCGGTTGGAAAAAGGGGGGTAGATTTTTAGTATGTTATCCACAGGGTGCAAAAACCTCGAGGCAGCGTTGTGGTTCGGATGAGATGAAAACGCTTCTTACTACATTAAGAAAATAAGCTTTTTTAGGGTGGTGAGGGGTGTTAAACTATTAATATACTGCTGTCTTTTGATAATAGCAACAATAATAAGTCATTGTTGTTACATTTCCATTCATAAGCTGTGATCGATCGGCCTGCAAAAAACCCCAAAAAATAGTTTGCGGCGTCGAGCCGGAGCCTGAAACCCAGACTCTCCGTTGCGTCACGCCATTGCATGACTTATCCATATTGAATTCCATCAAGGCTGAGCAGTGGACAATGCCGGGGCCCCGCTCCCCTCAGATCCACCATCTGTCAAAAAGAAATCTCCATTTTATTATTTGCCGGGGCTCTTAATTTGGAAAATAGCACGCGGCGTATATACCCACACTCTCTCTCTGTTCGGGACACATGGCGAGCGAGAGAGCGCCATCAGTCAGTCTGAGATGTGAACATGATGCAATCACTCCCCCAAGCCCATCTGTAGAATAATTCCTTTTTTTTTTTTTTTTTCGTCTGACGGAGGGATGTAACAGATGACGCTCGTTGTCCGCCAACGTTATCTGTATTAAACAAGGCGACCGCGGGATGAGTTTGCAAAGAAATCTCGTCCAATGCTGAGTCCATTAAAAGCATAGTGTCAGCTTCAGACGTAAGGCTACTGATATTTTAGTATTAGTCATTTTATAGTGAAGTGCTATTCAAATTCTAACATATTCTTTTCAATTCAGTTTATTTTGTATAGCCCAATATCACAAATTACAAATTTGCCTCGGAGGGCTTTACAATCTGTACACATACGACACCCCAGGACCTCACTTTTAAAGTTTTAATATCACTTTTGCAGACGTCATTCAAGTTTTTTTTGTATTAACGGGAAGTACGATTTATAATTAGAGATGAGCAGCTCCTAAACCTTTGCGCATTGCATTTTGGGTTCTCCTTCCATCACCGGCATGTTTTTTAATCCGGTCGAAGGCTCATTCGTTCTGGTTGGATTATACTTTCTATCCAACTGTGTTTACAGCCTGAAGTTTGGAATGGATTTCATTGTTTGCAATGTAATTTATAGAATGAATATATTTCTATTTATTGGTGTTTTAATAAACCAATATTGGGCTGGGCACTTGTATGTACGACACCTAATCTCCTAAAAACATGATTCACACCTATAGAGTCTGGAGGCGACTGGACAAAGGCCTTGAGCCGTAGAGAGACCGATCGAGGAGTTTTTTTTAAAAAACGGTCCACGTGGAGAGCAAAAGAGGCGGAGCTTGCGTGAATGCAATCTCTGAACCCGCCGCTACGTTCTGATGAAACAATCCGGTTTGCACGCGTCGTCGTCTCAAGTCTCCGTCTCCGGTCTCTCGTCTCCAGATTTGCAAACAACGAGCAGAAAAAGAACGAAAACATTTTTTTTTAAAAAGCACGGCGACTTAAAACAAATATCCCCGAAAGGCGAGCAACGAGCCTTTGCAGCACGCCACATGTTATTAATGGCGCCAAACAAGGAATCAGCAATTTGAGGCTGACATTTTCCTTATCGACGGACACCACATTAATCAGGAGGAGTGTATCGGCGAGTCCCGGAGATACCGGCCCTCCATCCGTCAATTAAAATGACAATCGATCGCGTTGATGACTTGCGGGTTCGGGCCAGACGCTCGTCGGCGCTTTTCAATCAGCGTCCGCATTCATCAGAAGATGATTAGTGAGTCTGAAAGGGTTTGTTTTCAGTTTTTTTATTCCCCCCCCCCCCATCTATTCATGAGCTGTCACGGCTTTCTTTTCGCTCACTTTCATGTCTTGCTCTTAAGTTCATGTAATACCGTTATATTTATTTTTTATTTTTCCCGACGACACAGCAGCCAACGGCCTCAACCGTGGCCTTTTACAAAGAGAAGAATAAGACATCCAGCTGGCTGTGAGAGACACACACACACACACACACACACACACACATACGTGTTTCAGTCCGGAATAAAAGATCATGTTCGCATGCAACTTTCTCTGCTTCTTTTTTCTTTTCATTTTTGTGCGTAGGTGTAGTTTGTGTCCTTACCTCAAGGTTAGAAATAGTCAGTATTGCACTCAAATGTTCAGGTTTGATAACGTTGATGAATCCAGAGTTTGTGTGACGCATTCAAGGTATGCCACCGCCACTAGTTTCATAACTTTGTATTATTCGTCTCACACACACACACACACACACACACACAGCCCATCCCGATCCCCCTGTGTGTGTCCACGGGGAGGGGAAGTTATACGACGACACGCTACAGACTCCCTGCCGCCCACATCTGCCTTCTCTTCAAGTTGCAGACTCAAACACACACACACACACACACAGACACACACAGTATGGGGTAACTTTCATGTAAAATGCCACATTGGATTGCTTAGTTCCTCCATCTGAGTTCCCGTGTGGTCCGCCATTCATTTGCCAAGAAGATATGATATGAGAAGGATTCGAAGTTTCAGGGACATTTCAGTCCACAAACAGCAGTTTTAACTGGAATACGTTGTATACGTGATTATACTCCATTTTATCATCAGTTTAAGCCATTGTGAAACATAATCTTTAATAGCTATGTAAGTATTGGGAAGGCTAAAATTATTTTATTATGACCTATGATGATCTAATAGAATACGCCGCGTAAAATTGAACAACCCAACATTATTTAAAGTGGGTCAAATTAGCTCCACCTCCAACAATATAAAAATAATGTCCATTTAAGTTATGAAGCAAAGAATCCCTGTACGTGAGAGAAACGTCCCCTTTGCACATTTCAATAAACATCCATCCGATCTACTTCACACTCGGTGTGGGTGTATTGCTGGGGGATCCAAGGGCGTGCAATATGCACACACAATAAGAAAAGAAAACTTTTGGAATAAACATTGAAGAACTGAAGACCGAGTCGAGCGTGTCATCCAGAGTGGGCCTCTTCGCTGGCCGCGGCTCATTGGCTGCAGGTCGATTTGGATGCTGGATGCGGACCATCACACCTAGACTCTTCTTCACTCGCCTGGAGTCAATGAGCGATGAACTGCTCCTGGATAACAGTCCTGGATAACAGTCCTGGATAACAGTCCTGGATAACAGTCCTGGATAACGCCGGAGGCGCCGATTCCCTAATCGGTCCGTTTAAAGAATAAAAAAAAAAAGTTTGAACAAAAACGTCACATCTAGTCCGTTGCAGCTTGATCGCAGATCTTCACTCAAAAGGGAACAATGGAAATGCTTTTTATAGTGATTGTGCAATTTCATCAAATGGAAATAATCTTGATTTCTCCTGCAATATTTATACTAATTTCTTTGAAAATTCAGATATGTGATATATAGATATATCATGTATATACATATATGATATATCTATATCATATATATATATAAACTTAAAGATCTCCTCAAGCATTTCAGAATAAAGTTCTGTGGGTTAGGCATTTTAATGCAGCAAATTATTCATATTATTATAGTATTTGGGTATTTCTACACAGTACTTGTACACGAGTAAAGGGTCCGAATACTTCTTCCACCACCACAAGTGAAACCTCCCTCTTAAGAGTATATATTTGTGTATACATTCAGAATTGAACCCAGGTTATCAGGTTATTCACCTCAACATTATTACTTCACTTTGTCATTTATGAGCCACAAACCAAGCTTCCAAAGTATCTCCCAATTTTTGGAGAGTTTCCAGCCCGTTTTTGGATTCCAGGCGCGGCGTCTCCAGTGGTTTCTATCCGCCAAACCCAATGATTCAAAAGGCCATCGGTTTCCACACAGCATATTAAACATATGACACTTGGTGGGCTCTTCCATCTAAAAGTGGTTTACAGTAGCAGGAGTGCATACATCTCCAGTATGGGTGGCCCCCAAAGGGGGAGCTGAAGCTCATATCCTGACAGTACTGGTGCATTGATGTATGTTCTACCCAGCGAGCTACACAGAAAATGAAATCCCTAACCTTGGCAGCTTTAGTGCTGGGCTCTACTCATTGAGCTCCATGGGAAATTGAGTTTCTAACCCTCGCTGTACAAGCAGCACTTATAGCTCTACCCAGAGGGCTGGAAAAAGGATCACGATCACACTGTCATTTCCCTTTTTGGCTCCGCGGAGTTCATCGGGGTCACCGAGGCCACAAATACATATGCGCGCGTGTTTTAAAAAAAAATATAAACACCGTACATCAAATGAAGACGAAAGGGATTACCGCAGCAACATTTTGAAATGTTTTGTTTTTGTGGAATAACTCAAAAGAATCCTCTGAGAAATACCCCTTTTTTTTTTTTTAAATGTACTTTTACTTTACATGAAGCGTAACAATAAGGTCATAGTTCTCGACCAATTCCACAACGATCAAAAGGCAACTTTATCTAATATTTTTTTTAAATTTTGCTTTAGTATTTCAAATTTTAAATAAACAATGTGTACGATATGCCCAGACAACGGGATTTGACATCACGCTGAATGGTACAGGGTTATGTTATGTATTTGTCTATTGAAATAACACCAAAGTGGTTAGAAACTACTCGTACTACTCTTGTTTTAGAATAAAGTCTTCACTTTAGTCTGCTATTATTATCTACATACCAAAACAAAAGGCGTGGCATTTCTCTCCAAAAAAATAAATATGATTTTCTTGTGAATTTTCTCTTTCTCTAAATTTGTATTCATTATGGTAGTTTTTAGTCTTCCCTGAAATGTTACGCTCTCGGTTTCACTGGTTTTCATTTTTTTTGGGAGAAATAGTATGACTTATTGTTGGTTATGACTTTTAAAGCTGTTCAGTCTTCAGCCGCCGATGTGTTAACGTTCCACGTCGTTGTAAATATGACGTTTTCTTTGGAGGGCTCTAATCAGATTATCGGCGGTTGGCAAATATTTGTACCAAAAAAACAACACACCGAATTTGTCTTTTTCCCCTTAAAAAGGTTTCACTGGAGAGCAGAATTTATCTTGTCCATCGTTCCCACATCACAGGTGTGTTTGAAGGAAGGAATCAAGGAGGCAGGGGAGAGAGAGAGAGAGGTCTCTGGGTCATTGGTAAAGTGAAAAAAATGATCCGCTTACATCCGGGCTAACATTGCTAGATAAGATTGGGGGCAGATTGGACAGAGCTTTTCGCATTAGAAAGACCAGCTCACCCACTAAGATGTAGGGCAGGGCCACTCAGGAGATAAAGTCACTGTCAGTGCTGGAAAAAGCCAGCGGTGACACCACAGACATCAGCACTTCCTCTAGATTATTTCCTCTCAGTCGGTGAGTTATATATTTTCAGTCCTTTTTTTTGGGGCGGCGGCTAACGTCTGGATTCCGAGACGCTTTGAGCGAAGATTATGTTTTAAAACGGCCAGCTGCATTTAAATTAAATTGTTTAATTCTTTCTTTCTTTTTGTATTAAAGCCAGATGCTGATTTTTGTTGTTGTTGTGATGAAACGATGACTCAGAACTGCAGTCACAAAATAATATAATCGTAGAAATCAGAAATAGTGTAAAAAAACAACAACAAAAAACAATGTTTAACGTGCATTAATGAAATTGCACCACAACGGTCACATTTGCATATGTTAGATGTTTCTTTAAACAGCAGAAAACCTAGCAACTACACCACTTTACTTGCCTTGCTGCAGAAATGTGCTACAACAAATATAATTGTTGGCTTAAGTGTCAAAATGCCAGCTGCATATGAGACCACAATGACCTCCGGCCTATTGTTCCCCCGTTATATGTTTTACACGGCAGAATGCACACAAGCTCTCAAAATTATACTGTTCAGGTTTATCGTGGTAACACTGTGCCTTTTAGGCCGTGTGTGTGTGTGTACTGCTATCTTTGTGAGGACCGACTTGTGTTTTAGGCTTTTAGAGTGGACTACTAGCAAAACGTTGCATTGTGGGTAAGTAGGCCCCAGGTTTTGACAATAAAGGAAAAAAGGTGTTTGAATAATAAAAGAAGCTCTGATTTTGACACTTTCTATTTCTTTACAAATACTAATTTACTCTTTCGGTATTATATATATTAAGAATCAAACAAAATCCCCAAAATGTCATCAGACTTTGATTCCAATGTTGCCGAAACTTGACTTGTGAATGACGTTTTTTTTCATCTCGTTTTGTGAACCGTCTCCTTTTCTCTGAAAGAGAAGCTGAGTGTTCAGGTTTGTGTTTTAGCTTCAGGTCGTGATGCAATATTATTACTGGGGGGGGGTCCTCACAAATAGAGTGGAACAAGCACGCACGCGCGTGTGTGTGTGTGTGTGTGTGTACATGTGTCATCTCTTGTAACATTACTAGCATGTGCCTTCTGACTCCATGTGACGGCAGATAAAATACTTTAACCATCAGCTCCACATGAAAGAACAAGCCGGCGATGATCTGGCTATGCGCTCTGACACAATGCTAACGCACACTATGTTTAATAATATCTTCTTTTTCTCTCTTTCTCCCTCCCTCCCTCCCCGCCTGAAACAACAGATCACTTGGGCATCGAGTTTATGGGTAAGGAAGCTTTTCTTGTCTGCATGAGTCACGACTGTAACCATCACAGGGCTTCATATCGGATAAACACCGCGCCGCGTGATTGCTTACATACAGTGCATGCGTCGTCGACTGCTCGCCCCATCACACGCGGCATCGTCGCATCATTTGACGTGGAAAACAACACAGTCGCATATTCACTCGGAGGTCGTTGAACTATTTTCCCACCGTCTTCACCTCTCTCCGTGCACATGTGTGATTGTATGTCATTATTTCCTGCACCCGACGCTATCCTAATGCTTTCTTTCTCTCGCTCTTTCTCTCCTTCACTTTCTTTCCCCTCACAATTGCTTATGAAGTGTCCCTCCAGAATTCCAATGTGCTGCAGTCTCCTTGGAAACAGCGAGAACAGAGAGGCGGGCGGGGGGGGGGGGGGGGCGGGGGGGGGGGGGGGGGGGGGGGGGGGGGCTTTTTGTAATGTCGTTGGCTCTGTTTTTTCCGAACACACTCATTAGTGTGTGTGTGTGTGTGTGTGATAGAGAGAGCGAGTGAGTGTGCATGGCACATGTTCAAAAGTGTTTTTTCTGAAGTTAGCTTCGTTTTTTTTTTTTGCGAGTTTGGGATCCCTCCAGTGATTGTGTGTTGGATGTTTTGCGTGCTCGCCGCGCACATTGGCGGCGAGGGCCGCCGCGCAGACGCCAGCGGCTCCTCCTCGTCGCTGCCAAGCGCCCCTTCTAACTGCAGGCTCTGTGTCGGGCGTCGCAGCCGAGGAGAGCTAGCTAACGACGCGGAGGCTCGTCGTTAACTAGAGCCCCTCGCGCTCTCAAGTCGGAAAAACAATTTGGGCCCTTTTCCCTCGCCGACAGTTTGGGGGTAAAATTATCTGTGAAAATGGTCGTAACCGCTTCTACTTTTCTCGAAGTAAAAGAATACAAATAATAATTCACAGGAGGAAGCAGTGACGTGCTTCTTGTTTTGTTATTTATTTTTTCAGGAAACTTGCTGAGACTATGCAAAACTTGGCAGTGACAGATGATCTTTTTCCACAGGGCTATCTTGCATTTTTATTATTTTTTTTCTCCCCATTTTCTATTCAGTGAGAGTTTATTTTTTTTATGCCTCTCCAAAATGGTTCAGGCTGCCACACATTTCCTTAGCTAACGTCTCCACTCCTGCCAATGTCTTTCCCCGGCGTTGCGCTAAGCGGCGCTTCAGATAGATAAGCACCTCCCACACTCAACCCCGGCTCGTCGGCCGGCGTCTGTGGCTTTGGAAAAAAGCTGAGAGAAAAGAATTATACAGGGCTTACCTACCAAATCCACTGAAACAATATACAATACAATTAAACTGTAAAAAAGAAAAGAAAAGTGGGTAAAAATAAATGTTGAATCGTTTTTTCTGTTCGTAGCAACTGATGCCGTGTCGTTAATTGGGAGGACCCTGGTCTTCCAAAGATGGACATTATTTCAGTCAGATGCTAATATCAAGGATTTTATCGGTCGTACAAATAAGATTTGGCTCCGATTAGATAAAGCTCTAAAAAAAAAAAATCTAATCTGCAACAAGGATTTTTCTGTCGGGAGGACAAATCCTCCTTTTTAATAAACACATCAGTTGGCAGAAATAAAGTCCACCCTCTCCGCCCGTATGAAGATTAGTCAGATGGTGGCCAATCATCTGATAAATGAGCAACTGATGGTTAAGCGTCACGAAAGCTGTAGCTGGTGTTCTGCCTAAACCAATGTAGAGCTCCATTTGTTTTGTAAATTGAGCTGTTAAGAGGATCGTTCTGAACGCAATTATTTCTTTATTTTTTATAGTTTTGGTCACTCTTATCGGTAATATACTTTAATAACGTACATTTTTTAGATCTGGGGGGGGGTGGGGAAGGCAACAGATGGCGCAAATAAACAAAAAAAAACAAAGATCGTGACCGGTCAGCAACCTTTAAGTTCAATAAACTTATTCTGAAAAGAAAAAGAAATGTATCAATAATACTTCAGTTTTTACCTTCAAATAAAGTGCTTCAGTTAAGACCTCGTGTTTTTGTTTTTTTAGACTTCATCATTGCAAGTTCTCAGAAACGATCATAAAAGATGACTAGAACAAAAATAAGTCTCAAGTTGTAATGAGGTGTTATTATTAAAAATGTTATCTAAAATGTTGGCCGCATAAACACAAATAGGTTTTCTGCCGTGAAATCTATCTTTACGAAGCTCGTAATGTTCCCACTTTTGGAGATATTTCAATTCGGTGATGCGTTTATTAATAAGAGCATAGTTAAAAGGTGTATGTTATAATTCAGCAATCAAAATTGACATGTGTCGTGGGCTTTTGGAGGAAAACACACAAAGAAGAAGACTTTTCATAAGATATCGTATGAATACGTTGACTTAGAACTAGATTAATGGCCGACACGTTGTATTTCAGTAGTCACGGAGATACCAAGACACGTTGTATTTCAGTAGTCACGGAGATACCAAGACACGTTGTATTTCAGTAGTCACGGAGATACCAAGACTTGCTGTCTGTGCACAAATCATTTTAATATTGGGTTTAAACAGAAATAATCCCATGGGAGTTGTTTCCCACAGACAACCCGTGGCCCTATGCATGATTTATAGAGACTCCTACAGAGTCAGTTTCTGAGGTTAAAATTAGAAAAGCGTCTGAAGGTTAAGATCTCTCCACCCAGGCCATCACCACCCACACGGTTTAATAAAACAGAGCTTATATTCAAGAACTCTTGGATCCTGCCTTCCTCGTTATAAATCTTTTATACACAGCTTGGCAAAAAAAAAAGGGAGGAGAGCGTTTCACTGTATCTTAGTCAGTCAGTCAGTCATGTGGCCATCAATATTTCCTTTCCATCAGAGATCACTGAGCTCTGACTGAGAGATGTTCCACCTGGCTGTAAATCAATGTTAGAGCAAAGTGTTTCAGGGCTGGAAAGGATTTTAAGTCGTGTTGATTTTTCAATTTCTACCCTGGAGGGTGGAAGGTGTGTTTGTGCTGGATAGAGGTTTGGCAAACTAGAGCAAAGATAAATGGAGCTTCAGTTGGTGGACACACACATATATACCTTGGACAGCTGTGATAGGAGTTGGCATTTATGTAATTCAGTTGTCTTTTACGTGTGCGGTGAAGATAGATAAGGTTTCCATTTTCACTACTGCTCAACTTGGAAAGGACAATGTGCCAGCTTAGTGTCTTTTCAAAATATACCTCCAATGTAGGTTTACTTAGTCTTTTTGTATGTGAACTTGGTTAGATTTAAGAAACATAAGTAATTAGTTTAGGAAAAGGTCATGTTGGGGTTGGGTTAAAATAAGTATGTTCGTTGCGTAACTTTCGTATGTGGCGTTGATTCCTCGTACCTGGCTTACTTAGTTAGCTGGATAATTTTCAGGATAAGATTACTACATAAATCAGGCTTTTCGGTTCCACCAAAATCACCATAGCAACACATCCAAAGACTTAAACCTGCTCCAGCGCAGGCTAAGTTAAGTTAGCTGGATAAGATGGCAGCTCCCTTCCTCAGAAATCCCATTGATAAAGGAGTGATATTAGTTAGATTAACGTTTCATAGGGAGAGAGTTCTTATCGCGTCATGATGACCTTCCTATACGAGCGCTATCCATTCTGCCCACAAGGAATCATTTATTTACAAGACCTTCTCGAGCCATCAAATCGCAGTCTGGCCCAAACGAGGCAGATGTTGTCAATCGAAAAAGCCTTTCACAGATGTTGTCAATCGAAAAAGACTTTCACAGCATTAATGTGCAAATAGTCGAGCGAGTAAACTCACATGAGTAAAGCGTTGTGAATATTCGTGTGAACGCAGCATTACGCATTTAACTTATCTGATGTGTTGCCATGCTTCTTGGCTAGCCCACGCAGCGGTGGCGGTGTTAGCTCCATGATTATGGTCTGGAATTCCTCATATGCGTTCATGAGCATCTCTTGCTCGTCAGAGGAGAAAAAAGAGGCTCTTCCATTCGAGTTTACTTGTCTTTGTGCTGTTAGAAAATCATGGTTTCGGTGATCGACGCTTCCCCCTTTTGCATGCGCAACTATCCTGAGTACTGACGTCTGGTTCCAATTAACGAGATTGTTTGAGCCTTTGAGAAACCGAGAGCCTGATTTTAATCATCGGGTTAATTTCAGCTGGCTAATAGGACATTTGATCAACTTAGTTGAACCACGTACGAGGAACAGGGCCCAGGAGGAAAGTGTTGTTTGTTTGACCCGACGGCTCTCATCCAGATGCTAAACGATGCCTCGGCGTGTCGGTATCAGACGAGCATCTCTGTATCCGCTGAGTTGGGAGTGAGAACGGGTTGACTTTGACAACTTAGGGACTGAAACACATCGTGACTGCAAAAATATGAGGCCCTGCTCAAAGTCAAGGGAGAGAGAAGAGGGAGGGAAGAAATAAATCACTCTGTCTTCTCAATCAAATAGCATCTCAATTTCTTTCTTGTTTTTGTTTTTCTGAGATTTTCTGTGAATGAGTTTTGAATTCCTGGAGGTGCAGCTTTGTTCTTGTCGAACGCGGCTGCTGCAAGAAGCATAACATGCACTAGTGGAGTGTATGAAGTAGAATCACGTGTCCAGGGAATTTAAAACTATAACTAAAGAAGTTAGCTTTTACAGTTTTTTTGGGGTAAAAATCAGACTGATGAACTTCATAATTTTCATTGCTGTGCATGAATACCATTACCATAGATTGTTTTAAGGAATTGCCACAGCTCTAGTTGTCTTGATTGGCAACAGTGCTGTAAAAATGTAATGGCAAGGTTAAAAGTGTGACACAAAAAGGCAATTTGTCATGTACAAAAACAGTTGTTTGCACAGTCCAGTGGACGTGATGTCAAAGGTTTGATGCCTAACAGCTTTAGTTGACCTTTAGTTGACCTCAGGTGAGCAGAAAGCTGAGGAGGCTGTGCAGCAGCACTGTCAACTGTGAACCGACAGGTTGAAGAAGAAGACAAGAAATGCTCCGTCAAAAACAAACAAAAAAAGCCCCAGTCACTTGAATACATTCACTATGGTAATATGGTGAATAAAGCCATCCGGGTAAATAAAGGAAAAGACCGGGACCGTCCAAGAAAGCATGCTCACTGTAGCACGGCAGAGCTGCATGAATACAGGTTTTCACCACCATCAGCGCGTGAAAAGTCTAAACGCTCGGGGCAGTGAGGCAATGGTCTCCGTCTGCGTCCTCTCATCCTCTTTCATCCATCCCCGTACGATCCCTGCCGCTCTTAGCGCCGATGTGGAGACACGAGGAATTATTGTTCAATGAATAGCGCTAAATAAATAAGATAGTACTGCGTTACGTGACTGTAAATCATTACAACCGTAAACTTTCTATATCCCTGGAGGTAAAATATATGACGATGATGCCAGGCCCGGAACATTTTTCTCATTTATTTATTTTTTTTCCCGCCGGCGGGCTGTTTTCAACCCGCCTTCGTAGCTGTGCACCCCGCGATAAATGATGTGCTGTAATTTGTAGATATCTCATGAAATCAATGCGCGGATAATGAACTAGGACGTATAAAAGACCCCTACAGGGCAGGCGGAAGGAAGGCTGAGGTGGATTGGTTAAAATAAAAATAAAATCACCCAGTAGACCGTTAATTCCCTGTGAGAAACGAGAAGTCGACATTGATTTATTTGTCACGTAACTTAATCAAAACTAAACAAAGAAATAAACAAGTTTTGTTGCTTAAACCCGTGAAGACGGAAGTTTATTTAGAAAATAACTGTCAGGATGAAAATGAGGAAAAAAATTAACACGTGCGGAGGAGGGAAAATGCATGAAAAGTGCAAAGTTACCTTTCATAAGATATCATACGTGAAGCCAAATGACAGTCAGTGAGGTCTCTGCAAAGGCTCCAGGTTACTAATTACGACTTTGATTAATATCGCAGATAATTATCGGTTCCTAATCTCGTGGTAATGAGCTTTGCTGCTTCATCATAACTATTGTGTTCTTCTGCATATTTAAAATTCATGCAGTAGTGAGCTGTCGCCTCGCGTTGAGGATCTTTGATCCGTCTGGAGACGTTTTAGCAGAACTTGAGACCTTATCTATCTGACCTTATCTATTCTGACCATCAATAGCTTACGTTTGTTTTGTGCAGCATTCATACAAAAGCCTTCAGTCCTCTACCATCGTTCATCCATCTTCTGCCACCTTGAACCGATTCCAATGTGCTGCCACTAAACATTACATTTTACTGCCTGTCAAACTCGAGGGCTCAGTTTATTTCCTAATTGTACAAATGCAACACAATTTAAAAAAATAACATAACCTAATATCTGCAACAGACATGTCCACGTCGGTGCCTGTCAGCAGTCTGACTCGTCCATATGTCCGAAAACATTAAATACAAATCCTGGAATGACTCCAAACACGGCCCCGCACAGCAAAAAAAAAAAAAAAAGACGTGACGTATCCTATAATATTGTTTTTTGAGTGTGTCGCATGTTGAAAAGCCTGACGCAACGATGTTAAAAGAGTGCAAGCCTCAGCTTCAGGGTCAACGTTGAAAAAGCTGATAAAGATGGAGAAAAAAAAGATGTGCGTTGTTGTTGTCGTCCTCTGTTTGTGTTGACGTGTGTCACGGAGCCCACCGTGCAGACTTAAAGCCCTTTCACCGGGGCTCAGAGGCAAAAGGCCACTTCAGCCCCCTTTTTGTTTATGTCCACGTGTGCGTATCTGTGTCCGAGCTGTCGCCATCCATTTCTCTGTAAAGCCCCCTTTTAAAGAGAAAAACACTAACATGTGGCTTTTGTCGTCAGCGGCAACGGTATTTATGGTGCGGCGATGCAAACGCGACACCCGGGAGGACGTCGCGCACGTTCCTGCTGCTTTTTGTGTGTTGTTTTCTGGTGCAATGTGACGCGTGTCGAAGTGAATAAATTAAATTAAATTAATCAAAATTCTGATAATTGTATTTATTAAGCCACCAGACTCTCGTCAGACGAGAGTCATTTTTTTACCGGGCGTTATCATTTTATTCAAAATGCGGTCGGAAACTCATCAGAAGCGTCCGCCGATTCATCATAAAATAAATAAAAAATATTTAAAATAAAAAATTAAATAACCTACTGCAACTGCTAGCTGAGCACAAACAACAACAAAAAAACGTCTGCGAGATGCTTTTTTGACTTAAACGTGGTGGACCTGACCCTTTAACACAGTCTGACAGATGGATGACTGGAGCGCTCTTGTCAGAAAGAGATTTATTCTGCTTATACATGGATTAAGGATAGGCCCGTGTGTGTTGTATCAGCACTACAGAAAGTCCTTTTTTTATATATGTCTGGGTATTCCATCAAGCAGTACGAGTCATAAATATCACACTAAAGGCAATAAACACTTTAATCTTTATTAGCAAGGCTAGTCTATTTCACCGCCTGCTCCATCACTTATTGATTTCTCTCTTTCAAGCCGAGCTCAACCCCCCACACCCCCTCAGAAACAAGACATCCCGAATGCATGGGATCACGGAATACGTACCGGAAAAAAAAAGAAAGGTCACCCCCCCCCCCCCCCCGACACCTTTTGACGTGAAATATTAATCGCGTTGTTTTCCGTCACGTCGCTTTAAATAAGTGAGCTGCCCGAGCAGAACCGGAGACGTGACCCCAAGTCTCCGCGGACACGCTTCTCCGCGCATGATTTATTCACATCGAGTCGGTGTGTGTTCGTGCATCCGGTGGGTGCGTCCAAAAACGAGGACGTGGGAGGATGGAGGCTGAAACCGCTGCTTGACCTTGGCAACATATTTATGATTTGGCCTCACGCCAAGCACGCCGCCTGCATAAATGGCAACATGAAAGTCGCGGATGGTGAACGGACTGAACTTTTCAACTCGTTCTGCGAGCCGACGCATTCGTTTCATTTGGGCGTCGACGCAAAAAAAAAAAAAAAAAAAAACGAGGCCCCGAATTGGAATTTCAATTCATTTTTTTATTTTTTTAGTCTTTTTTTTTCACCTCGCGTGTGTGTGTGTGCGTGTGTGTGTGTCTTCACCCGTCTTCCATCGGTGTCACTTCGGTAACCGTGGAGACATTTTCTGTGTAAGATGCGCATTTCCTTGCACATAAAAACACGTGGAAACTTTCAGTAACACTTTCTATGACGCATGTGTCTATAATGCATCGTAAACGTACTCATGATACGTTGTTAATCTGCGTAAATATCAATAATGCTCCATGTCGGTAACATTATTGCGCATTTTATAAGATCAAGTATCATAATTCTTCATAATTGCAGGTCACTCACCGACATTATACGTGTTTTTCTTGCATTGATTTAACAATATTTGTTAACTTAAAGCAAATGACTACTTATAGTGCCAGCTTGTAATGTATTATCCGATTTTCCCTCGGGAATTTCATTATAGCATCCAATGACCACTCAGAATAATCCCATTATAATATATTATTATTGTGATTGTGCATTATGCAATTATAATATTGCAACAAGGTACCCCCGTAGAGTCACTTTTGGAAGTGTACGATTAGTCAACATAGTCTAACTACACATAACAGTTGTTATATTATGGTTAGAGCTCTAGAAGTCAGAGGAATTAACCCCGGTGGTTTGCAAAGTGGGTGTTTTTTAACAGGCAGGAAGGCTCAAATGATTCTAGAGGCTGCATTATGGGAAAGGTTTTTAGAGCTTGACCCACAAATTAAAATGTTAGGCCATCTGCTGCGATTTTCGACCTTCTTTTTATCGAAGTGCAACTTTAATTTGCTGGCGCGCTCTTTTCAAGGAGTGCTCAGTGTCTCAGTGAGAATAGGTTGCACCTTAACATGATGCAACATACAATAAAAGTATTTGAGTTGATGCAAAAAAAACCCATCTGTTTCTTGAGGGAAAACATCCAACAACGTCCTGCGTCCACATCTCTCGTTCACATTTCATCATGGCCGCCTTCCCTTCCGTCTCTCCGCCGCCTTCCCTACAACCGACGCCGGCGTGCACCCACAGGACAGCCCCCCCCCAGCTCCCACTAATAACCTTAATTATGGCCAATAAGCCAAGTGCTGACTTGTGCTGATTAACGCCGGCCCACGAACACAACTTATGCGTAGATGGAGGGAGAGAAACGAGGGCCAAAGAGGAGAAGGGAAAAAGACTCGATGACGGCGGTTGTTTTTCGTGGGATTAGGGAATGACATACCGCATGTGTGATTGGTTACGGTCGGTAGCTCAAAGGCTACAGCGGTAAGCTTGTTGCCGAGAGATCCCCGGTTTGAATTCCTCAGCCGGGGGCTTGAAAATATCGATGTGCTCGTGAATTAGTAACACTCTCTCCCTTCGCTGACTGCTGCCAAGGGTGCCCTTGAGCAAGACGCGGTGGCTGCAGTTGTGCATTCTGCAGCTTCCCGGCAGTGATTTTCTGAGCTTACGCACCCGAGGAAGCAGCCCGGTCCCCCCCCCCCTTCCACCGAAGTGACCATTCAATCTCTCAATCACCTCGATGTTAAAAAAACCACCAAAAAAACCCAACACCTTGTGTCATCTCCGTGCTCCTCCCAAGGTCTGAGCCTCGCTAAATAAAACGTGATTGATCCCCCCGTTAATGCATCCGAAGGCGACCGCGATTCACTCGTTCGCAGCTAAACGAGACGGCGTCCATATTTCTCCACTAATGACGTCCGTCCGCGCCATAACTCTCCTCGTCTCGCGTGTACTCGAGCTCCATTACGCGTGGCATCCATTTCAAAAAAAGCGTCTCTGCCGGACTATTCCTTGACGGAGGCTGCGCCGGTGAATCGGTGGAGAATAAAAAAAGAGGGGCGTTCGCGTGTCGTAAATGGGTTCTGAGTTGTTTCAATTTGTGTTTTTATTTATCACAAAAGTAATTACAGAATCTGCAAGGCAGATACAAAAAACGCCCCCAGAGAGCCGTTGCAT
Organism: Cyclopterus lumpus; assembly: GCF_009769545.1. NCBI lineage: Eukaryota > Metazoa > Chordata > Actinopteri > Perciformes > Cyclopteridae > Cyclopterus > Cyclopterus lumpus. The sequence continues at coordinate 3,907,276 of NC_046980.1, read as the reverse complement.
CAAATGGCTGTTCGGGTGCCGTAAACAACGATGTTAGAAATTAAAAGTCTCAAAACACGTGTTTTAATACTGAGTTATGGGGAGGTTTCTGTCTTCAATTCATTTAGTAATAACTCTGTATCGGTGAATATGGAGTGTGGTCTCTCAGCAGATACGCTGTACACACAGATTGTTCTTCCTCTTCTATTTCTCACACACACACACACACACACACATGCTGACAGATATGAACGTGATCTATGACTTTATGGTGCCAACTGTGTGTCGTTCAAACATTAAATTGCGACGTCTTCCTCTGTTTTTGTGTCCCCACAGAGAGCAAAGAGGTGTACAAGAGACAGGTGTTGTCAATCACATCCATCGCTATGGCGATCAGCCTCCTGGGAACCCTGTGCATGGCCCTCTACTGCCGCAACAAGTGAGAGGATAAACACACAACAACATAAACCCACAGATCGACTGTTTCTTTTCATCGTTTATGGATGTACATTTTTATAAATGTGTCAGTAAAGCTTGTTGGACTGTAATTTTTGCATTTTTCAGCCGTGCACAAATACATGGAAAAAATACATATGGGATTTTCTCATGAATAAGTTGGCAGGTGAATTAAGCTGCAGTGACATGTCATTTCATACCAACCCCTTAGTTTCTTCTTTAATTTCATCTCAACTGGAAGTTCCTCCGACGATTTTATTATTATTTTTTTAACTTTTAAACTCGCTTCGACGACAACATTTATGGTGAAATCTGCCATAAGTCCTAAAGTAAGCGTCACGTTGGAGTGATAATGGGAATAAGCCCAGTTGGGTGTGGGCAGACAGAAATGCCCAAGGAGACATTTTGTTCATTCGCTGCAGGACGATGGAACATGTTGAGGCATCAAACATTCTTGGAACGAAATCCCAGACCGGGTCGTTGCAACAATTTGTAAATCTCATTATGCGCACACACACATATTCATAGCCCATTATAACCCAAAGGTCATCTCATGTGGCTCCTGCTCTATTTCTTTCTCCTTTCTGTCCTTCTCTCTCTCTTTCTCAGCATATTTTTGCAGTGCACGCCCTGTGTGTGCACATTAATTGGCATATGAATGGCTGCATGAACTTTGCATAGCTATTTTCTCAACAGGATGGGTCAAACATCCGGTACGTAATAGTCTGTTATTCCGAGTGTGTGATAGATGGGACTGTAATTCCATAGGCTTCCCGTCTGTAATATAATGATGTGAGCGAGTGAGCAGCCTGACAACAAGATAATCGGATAAAAGGCATGATGGACAGGCACCGACAATGAAGCCGTAATTGAGTCAGGGAAACTAGAGCTCGGTCAATGGAGAAGATGCATTCAGATTGGGAGGAAGCGTTCATGCAAAATCTGAGTGACCTGAATATGGATTTAAGTCAGAGGTTTTTTCTCACAGTGAGCCAGACAGCGCTGTAGCTAGTTGATCTTTTAGCAGCGCACAGTGTGAAGCCTCGGCTGGCCAGCATTTCACCTGCAAACAATCTGAATTTAAAAAAAGTCATCAATTATGAAAGAAAAAGGCCCAAATACTCAAAATTGGACCCGAGTGCTGAAACCCACGAAAGCCGGTGAAAATCACGCGGCCATCTTGTGGAGTCGTCTTATCGTTGACGTTAGCACCCATTGTTTACTGGGCCACTGACTGGGGGCCGTACGGGAAGTTTTAAACGTGGTATCGAGAGGGGAGCAGTGCGGCGGCTTCAGTTGCCGGGGCGGGATTAGCCTCCGGCTAACGGCGTGATTTGTGTAAGGTGTCTGTAAGGCCTACGGTGGCCTACGGTGGCCAGTTGAGGACTGACGAGCGAGACAAGGAAAGAGAGGGAAGAGAAGGTGGCGAAGCTTCCTACGTTGGATTCCTCGTGTGCTTAATAACGAGTAGCGTGCACAGGGTCCCTGGTTCCTAACCCACGGCACTAAATTTGAACTAAATTAGCACTCTGAGATACTTTATTCATGAAAAGTGCTTTATAAATAAAATGCATTATTATTATTAACTCTTTTAACACAATTTATTTTGCTTTTCTGACGAGAACCTCAGTATTTAAGGATTCAGCTAAATCCAAATTTACAACAACAATTTTTTTGTTAACACTGCATCGCGTATCTGTTCAAATGCGTGTTAAAAGGTTTGCGTGCACACGCTCGGCTAACTAGTGTCGTAATAAATAAGAGCATGAAAAGAAACACAATCAGAGTTTCTTTAAGAGGAACGATAGAAATCTGATGTTTAACCCTCTCGGCAAGACTAGGGTCAAACCAATTTGTCTTTCATTCAATGACTTCGGTGCATTCTCAACCACTCTCATAAAAACACATTAGAGGAATGAAGAGTTTAGCCTTAAAACATCTTTAAAGAATGTATCATATGAAGTCAATATATACTGGATTTTGTTATCACCTTTGGGAGAAAAGGAGGAGAGGTATAGATAGAAAGCTCCTTTGTTTGGTCAATAGCTCACTCTCTTCTTCTCCTCCTCTCTCCCCAAGGGCATGAGACCAGGAGAAGGCAATTCTCCTTGGTCTCTGACTCATTTTTTTTTTTAAAGTATGCCGGTGGAGGATGAACAATATTCTGCAGAGTTACTGCGGTGTCCTTTTATCAGGATGACACAGGATATTCTGGATATTTAGAAAAGTAAAGTAGGATTAATGGTCCATACGTTTGATCGAGTAGAACATCAAAAACAAAGTGAAATGCTTTATTCTGTAATGTAACCTTTGCGCTTGCTTTATATTTTTTTTAGTGTAGCTACTGTAAGCTGTTATGTTTAAGGTACTTAAAGCTTTAAAGGCAGCCAGTGGGAAAATCGACGTTTGCTGAATATAAAAAAGGATAAAGGCACCTGTGTATGTTGCCTTATATGCAATAATTGGTTTGGCACGTTCTGATTGGCCGGCTACGCACATTATCTGTGGACGAATCCATGCTTGGAGGAGTGTTACACACACACACACCAGTTGTGTACATGCACATTCCAGTTGTAAGTTGTAACTGGTTTATTAGTTGCGGGTGGGATTTGATGGGAATGATGATTCCAGAACATAACACACAGGAATGTGTTATTCTCATACTTAAAGCCACTTAATGATTCAATTAACATTATTATACTGATTGGTTGCGGATGAAAAACCAGCAGACCTGCACGTGATTCACAGGAGTCGGTGCCGACGATGGTCAAAGCTGAAAAATAAATGAAATCATCTTTTATTTTTCCGTTTTTCTCTTTAGGAGGCGCAGAGAGAAGCTCCAGGCCCACCTGAAGGAGAGTCGCAGTTTGAAAAACTACACGGCTAATTCCCACAACGCCCTGGACGCCAAGACGAGGGTCCCCAACACCAACCTGCAAATGCACGAGGTGACCACTGACGGTTTTTGTTTTTTCCCCATCTTGACTTTCTTTTGAATTGTTGCTGCCCGATAGGCGAAGGACTCCCACACATGTAAATATACACTTGGAGAATGTATACGTGTGTGTGTGTAAGTCAGGGTGATTCCATTTTATTTATGAATAACGTGGTATTACCTTTAAGGACTTGATATGTGTCATTATAAAGAGCATCTTCAGCAGCACCAAGAAAAAAGAAAACCTCTAAAATAATCTTGTTAGACATCTAATACCATTAGATGCCACAAGTTTAGAGGGTTTTGTTGCTTGGATTGGTGCTTTAGGCAGCGGAAATTCAAAATGAACCCAAATCAGGCACATACAGTACACGCATTACACCTCAGAGCACTGTGATCCATCATTGAGTTTATCACCCCCCCCCCCCCCCCCCCCCCCGTAGTCTTAAGATGCTTATGAAATGGGTTGCTCTCCCGTCTCCACTTGGCCACTTGCATCAGCCTCACAGGTCTTTGATTGAGCAATCGCTCAGTGGTTTGGGAGCACGCCGCTGGCCAACAATGTCATTCATCATCTTCCCAGCGCTCTTTGTCATCGCACCGCTCTCTCCGATGTGTGTTTGAGAGTAGCGGCATGAAAAAAATAAAATAAAACATTACATTAATTTGAGTGCCAGTCAAATACACATCTTTCGTAAACCTTGGGGCGAGGGCGTACATGTGCATTTGTGTTATGCTATGTTTATCATGTACAGTGAGTTTACTTATGTAATGTACACAGGTTTGACATACACATTGGCTTTATTGGATGAATTGGATGTTTCCTCCAAGGGCATGATTTACATATACAATGAAGCAAAGCCCATGTACTGTACACACCAGGGACTCTTAATGCATCATAAACACATTAACATACATCCCTTGTGTGGGAGAAGCACATTTGCATCCTGTATTTGAGGCACAGTTGGCATGAAGTAGAGATAATTACAATTCATGCTGGCAGTTCATGATACTGTTAGTCCTTGGCCTGAGTTGGCTTTGTTGGTCCCTTCATTATGAAAGAAAGAAAAACTAGACTTCTGAAGAACAATCTGCATTGATTATTTGACAAAACATCTTCATTAAATACATTCAATTGTATTAAAGAGCGGTGGAAAGGCAATCTCATCTTATCCAGACTTTAACATAGTTGTTTTGGTGCTTCCACCTGACCAGACCTTATATAGTTCATATAGTTAATAGTTTAATGTTTTGGGAAAGGATATGCTATGCTAAGCTAACTAGCCTTATATTTTACCGGTCACACACAACAAAACAGATTACACATTATAGTCTCATCATAGTGTGCAGAAATCAGCACACAGAGAGGAGGTTTAGGTGCATGAATGGGGTCAAACACCCAGGAGACTGGTGGTTTTCGTGTCTAAAATAAGTAATTTTAGCCTAAAACATGATCTTTTACTAAACCTAACCCTAGTTTTGTTGCAGTTTCGCACCATGAGCATTTAAAACAGCAGGACGTTGATATAAACGTACCAAGAAATTCTAATATGAAACGTTAATGTATCCAGGGGTTGGCAAAAAGCTAGGTTGACCGTACAGACATGGGAGTGGTATTTTCTTCTCTTATGGTAAGCATATTCCCAAAATATTTTCAGTAATTTTGTTATGGTAAAGAGAAAAAAAATCAATCAAACAAAATCAATGTTTCACTTGAATCAACAGGTCAAGCAAGTTAAATTGTCGAATGGAGCCGGGCTGCACGGGGCCTGTCGACTTTAATCTCGAACGTTTAGGCTTTAAAACACAAGGTGGCGTTCTCGCCCCGGGGGTACAGAGTTTCAGTTCACAAAGGGTTCAGATAAGACGTAGCTAACCAAAGCTTGAAAGTAATCTGTAATCTGTTCGTGAAGACGGTGCGTCAGGTGTGTCACCTCAAGACGAGTGCCCCGCCAAGGACAAACAAACCGGCTTCTCGGGACTTCCATGAAGATCAAAGGGAATGGCAGAAATCCAACCTTCCAACGTGGATTTAGATCATATTAAATGTGGCGGCCATTAGAAGTTAATCATATTACGTTTCAGTTTCAACCTAAATGTCCCAGTAATTGAAAATAATTCAAGCACATGCAATGGATTCATGTATTTTTTTTTATCAAACTAGCAAATGACACATGCGAAACCAGATCAGTTATTGATAAAGGAGGACGTCTGTTTCAGGTGCAACGTCCCACCGACGTTCTTCCTACTCAATATTATTCTACCTTTTATTTGTTGACACTCAACCACTAAATGTCAATTTGATATTTTTCATATGAAATTCTTCTGCTGTTGTCATTATGAACGTCAATGGGAGGAATGATCAGACCCAGCGCTCTTCTTTTCGGCTCGGGGCTCCGTTCAAACTTTTAAATGGGTCACTGCACTTCATCACTTTACTTCAGCTTTGCAATATCTATTTCACACTTTCTGGAGAAATCACTAGCCGGCCAGCAGCGTAATATTGTGACTGAATCGCAATCGCAATAGCACTCCCGAGCTAACGTGATAACTTTAAGCGTGTCTCTAAGGGGTTAATAAATATCGCATTTAGGCAACCTGATCTCATGGGAAGGCGTGTTCATGGCATGACATTTGAAAGTCGTTTCCACGCTTGGTTAAAAGTCCCGTGTTTCTTTAACCCGCCCCCACCCCTCTCACTTTTCGTACTCCGTCACCTGATCCTAGCGTAGCATATTTTTGTATATGCTACATTGCAAAAAGCAAGAAATGGCATTGTTATTGAACTTGAGAGGACTTGCATAAGTCGTGTCATTCATACGTGATTTGGTGTCTACTCGGGGGTTATACACCGAGTGGAAGGAGCAACACAGCTAATGACTAAAAGTAGCCCGTTGGCTCTTATTTTGCTAATTGCTCTATTAGCGCTGACTAATGAATTACTGATTATTGTTAACCGACTCAACAGAATGTAAAACTGACGAAAAACAAAGCTCATCTTTTAATGTATACATAAAGCCTTTGGGAACTTTTTGAATTGTCATTTTTATTTTGAAAGTCTGCAGGCCATCACATTACCGACATTTCTGAACACATGGTTAATGCTGTTGTCATACATAGCAACACTTTAAATAACCCTCTGCTACAATTAAATCTAGATTTGTTGTTGTAATTTTATACATTCATTTATTCATACATATTTCTGTCGCACTCATGTACAAACAATGCCGTATAACCGGGTGGCTCGTGACAAAGACAGCAGAACTATCTGTTAGTGGCCTGTTATACAAAATGAGGTATTCTGATTAGCACCACAGGGCCCTTTTTGTTGGAAGTATTTGATTAAGCAGCGAGCTGAGGAGCAGCTCCAATATTTTCCCTCAATCAAGTTTTACCCCCCTATCGCGTATTCCACAGGTATCCCACAGAGTGCGTCTGTCACTGCCGCATAATTGAAACCGCTCATTGTCCATCATGAACAAGACCATCCTGAGCATGCTCTTCTAATCTGAGTGTGTGTGTGTGTGTGTGTGTGTGTGTGTGTGTGTGTGTGTATGCGTTTATAATGCTGTAACGCTATTATTGATGGCAGCATCTCTGCACAAATCATAAAAAAATCATTTTCCTTCCGGATGGTCTGTCAGAGTTTTTCTTTTTTAAACTCAGCGCCACAGGCATATGGTGGATCTCAGAGATTAAAACATCCATTACGGCACACGGACGTATATACATTAATAAATGTCATTACGTGCTCCCCTTTGCACCACAAATGTCCAGATACAGCTTGAAGTCGCTGTCAAAGTAATGACTTTTGCACCGTTGTGCGTGAGTGAGTGTGTGTGTGTGTGTTTATGGCGCTAGAAAGCCGAGTTTCTTTGCCTGCAGCTGTGTGAAAAAAACATTACATTTATATTGATGACCTCTATAAACAGTCAGTATTGCTGTATGACACATGCACGCGGTTTCCATTTTTTTTCCTTGAGCAGTAAAGCCTCGATCTATTTTTAAACCGAGAAGAGGGCCGCTGAGCCGGTGTTTGCATTAACAGATCGGAGGCACTTTTCCCTCTGTGAGCTGATAGGCAGAGCTTTTTATTAACCCAGAACATAAGATAAACACAATACTTTCCCTGCCATTAACTGTAAAACAAAGCTTTGTTAAGTCAGTGAACTTCAGTTAAGACTAAATGGGGGGTTTGATTAATCTTCCAGCCATTTCTTCTTAAACATGAATAAATTAACATGCGAGCATAAGCCGATCCTTCTCTGTTTGAATAATTAAAGGCCGCTTTCTTATGTCGCATGCATAATGTGAAAGAAAAAAAAGTAATTTTCTGTTTTATCACAAAGAAAAGAGCAACTGTTTGCTGGAAGCTTCTTTGTCAATTAGCAGCTTGAACCACGGTGGCAGAATAGCATTAAATAGCACTATTTGTCCACTCAACACTAATCTGAGCCAGATACCCAATAAATAATAACATATTATTCAGACTTCTGATGTTTCTTAATAGTCAGAGTCAGTCAGAAATGGCAGAGGGACCTCAACCTGTATGATTTTAGAGCTGCCATCAGCAACTATCTATCATGCCACACCCCTAAAATATCAATGGCGCCATCAGTCACATTTCAAAGTCAAGCCTTGCGAGATTCCACCTGAAGACCGGACGAAGCACCGCTCTTCCTCCCGAACCTGCCTTCTCATCATCAACATGTCTGCTTCAGGCGGAGAGAGAAAGCGCGTCGTGTTTTTTTTATTATTTTTTATAAGCGCAAGTCGGCCTTCAAATGTCTGAATGGTCACGAAACCGAGAGAGAGCAACCGTCGCGCTAACGAGGTTCCGTGTCCCGCGGGAGGGGTCCCTGAAAAAGAGTTGCGTCAGTGACAACCTTGTTAGTCAGACATCAAGCTCAGAAAATTGTTCTAAACGCATAAAACAAGAAAAGAAAATGCTTTGTGGACAAGAACGTCCTCCCACCTGATGCCACTGAAGATTCCGTCCAGACGACGCCGCAATAACTGGCGAGGAGAGAAAGCCGTCGCTGCCGGATGGATGCAAAGCACAGATACATGGTTGCGTGGCACATGAGAAATCAAACTCCTTTACATCTTTGAAGGCGTTTAGAGTTTAAAGACTTTCTCGGTGTTCAGCAGGTCTCTTTTTACCGGAGTGAGTCTGCCTACGTCAACCGTATTTGGGAAGTGCAGAACAGAGAGCGGTTTGGTTCTCATTGCACATTTGTCTCACCGGAGACGAACATGAAGAGAGTTTAGGCAGAAGCTGGGACTCTGCGTCGTGGCGCGTTAGTGCCGATTTAGCTATCCTGTCACGACGGCCACCAGAAGGAAAAAGGGGGAAAACGAGAGGGGACACGGGAAGGATCACTGTGGATGGAAAAGGAGATTCTGAGGGGATGCAAAAGACCAATACACAGTATTATAGAAAGAATACATTTCTATACAAAAGTGAAGCATTAATCTTGGCAGAAATCACTGAAGTGACTCATTCCCTACGCAAAAAGACAAGACTCGCCAATGAATTGTTTGAGAGTACAGAAGAATGTGAACAGACAAAACTCAAGATTTTGAGAGCCAAATGATTGTTGCGGTAAGGAGGCACTCGTGCAATGTAAAAGTAATGCTTATTTCATTATCTCTGTACAGATCTCCATTCTCTGTTTAATCTTTCATTATGCCATTGTACTAAAGTACTGAGGACTTAATTGCATAGATTTACTGATCGACGTTCCCACTGTGATGAATCCAGGCTTTGAAAAGGGGGCTTATTAATGATTAATTTCTTGGCATTTCGGCCTTATTTGATGATTTCAATAAGGGAAGAGAGATGCGCTGATATGCAAACGATGCGCATGTTTACGTTGCAGTAAAAGGCTGTTATCACAAAGCCTATTTCAAATGCATTGAAGACGTGTGTTGGGCTTGTGTTCCCTTAAAGCGAAGCAACGTCTACATATGTTCTATCCGGGTTTGCCTTAAGTCATGAACAGAGTTTCTCCTCTCTTGAATCATTTTGAGAGACCTGGAAGTCTGTGACATCATAAATATATCCCCAGTGCATCAATCGCCTTTCAAAAAAAAAGAAATGGCTTGAAGATTTTGTGACAGAACCTGAAGCTTTAATGCTGCAAACTAATTGTACCCTCCACACGGTACAATTTACCTCAATCCCCGGAAAAGTAAAAACGATGTAGAGGAAGGTGGGAAGAAGAGTCAGAAATAGATGTAGCCGGACACCATTTATTCTCTGGGCTCCCAGAATCAAGGCAGTCGGCACTCCCCTCCTCGAAGCTGCAAGTGTGTGAGAACGAGCTCGGGGGGGAGTTTATAGAAGAGATATCAATACACGCTGCTTAAGAGGGAGGGCACGTTTGATCCCGATTTGGGAACCCTTAGTGTAGCATGATGGAGAAAAGAAAAAAGACATCTTAAATAAAATGTGTTGTAATTTGTCCAAAGTGTTCCTCGAAACACGTGAACTGCAACTAAACCTTATTGTTCGTGTTTGTTTCCTGCAGTACTGCAAACGTTCCTCCCAGTCCTCCCAGTCATCCCAGTCCCGCCAGGGCAACGTTTGTGGCTCCAGCTTCGCACACTGCAACATCTCCACCGACGGCTCCGGGGGCGCGGCAGCGAAACATCAGAGGTAGGACTGAAGTTAATTGCGCGGACGCGATCTCATACGTCACACTGGACATGAAAGTGTCCCCCACCCCACCCCACCTCCGTTCCCTGCAGGAAATATTAATAATGCCAATAACACCGACTCCGGTGTCCTTTCCCGTAGTCGGCGGCGACGACGCAGTGAAGAGGGAGAGAGAAATTGAATTATCCACATTAGAGTTCAGGCAAAGTTAATTGCTGATTCACGGAAGACTGATAGTCATTCTAATTAAAGCTATAGACGTGTTAATAAGCATATCTATAACACTCGTGAAGAACGAGGAGATGGAACGGGAGATAAAAAATGGGAAGCGTCGCATGCATGCATTTACGAGCCAGCCCAGGCATGTAAAATCCCAGTAAGCTTTCTTCTCAAACTGCTCCTCAGTGGTGTGTTAAGAGGGCCGCTGGCCTGTTCATCAGCAAAGCAACACACACACACACACACACACACACTTCTCACCGAGTTGGAATTCACATCCTCGCAGAGGCTGAATTTTCTTTCTGTTGCACTAAGCATATTCTCAGAGCTGAGCCAAAGAGCCGCGAGCGTTTTCTAAGTCATTGGTATTCGTTTTTTTTTGTCTTTATAACCTGTGGTTTTTATGTGTGAGAAAAGAGTGGAAAAGGTTTTGGATTCAACATGAAACTTCTTTTTATATTGTTCATGCTTTTCTCGACTTCTCATTCACACCTGAGAGCCTCTCAGCACACTGGTGGGGTGTTCGACCTCTAACTGCTGAGCAACTCTACCAGAGCAGCTGGGCTTTAGTCAACTTTTTTTTTTTTAAATTTCAAAGGGGATCCAGGCAGTGGTTGAGAGTAGATTCATTTTTTTTAAAACAAACTAGAAAAACCACAAAGTCCACTTCTCTATTCTTTTTGGCTAAACTCCTGCAGGACTTTTCTTTTCCATTTCTCGCTCTCTAGGTGAAGAGCCGAGTTGATCACCAGATTACTCGCCTGGCAGTCTGTGGCTCTTAACCACAAATGGCTTTCTTTTGCACAGTTTATTTGTTTGCAATCGTATCGGTTTAGGCCGAGGCTTGGACACTATTGTCGGGATAGCATGAGGTTGTGATACCACAGTCCAAAATAGCCAGAAAGGCTAATTCTGTGTTATGTAAATATCTGGTTTAAATGCTTTAATCGAAAAAAAATTCTGCCAACACTATTAAGTGCCTGACTATGAGCACGGCTTCCAGTTGTTATGGCTAAGTAGTCCATTTTTTAAAAAGGTAAATCTCTCCTTCAAAACAGCAGAATATGAATGAGGACATGTACCACTTCAGTAAAGTCCAAATCTACTCACCACATTTTCTCTTTTTGAGAGATTTTATAAAAGGACATGCGGATAACACCATGCTTTTTTTATTATTGTAATACAACTGATCAATTTTTTTTTCTTAAAAGATGTGTAACTAACCAGAGGTCATTTTCCCAGTGACTTTTTTGGTAACTCTGGTTCTATGCTCACATTTTGACAACAGTGTCCCAAGCAACACCTGACATGCGCTTTTACAGATTGTGGGTTTATTTTAATCGTATGATCTGTTGGTCAGTTTCCATATAATTACATTTTATGAAGATTTTTAACAGTGGGAATGTGTTGATACGGACTAGCCGGGTGATTTGTTTTTTAAACTGCTTATCAGGAGATCCTTATGCATCCAAAATGTTGGAGCCAATCCAAAACAGACTAACGAAAAACTAGCAAAACCGTATGTTTATGAGTTAATACACAAAATAGATAAGCAGTAACAATCCATCTACGCCATGTGCGTCAGATATAAAAAACAAACTCAGATACCGTGTTGAACAATAACTTCTGAACATCTATTGAATTCTTTCTTTTCACAGCCCGGATCAGAGAACCCGGGCAGCCCATTGGTCAGCTCCACGCAGGACTCCGCCCATACCCAGGGGAAAGCTGAATTCGATTGGAGGATCCAAGTATTCAGGCCACGCCTACCAACACCTTCAAGAAGTGGACTCATCGGAGAGGGACGCTGAAGCACAAAGAGGGTGAGGAGATTTTGGGGATATATCTTAACAATTAAACCCCTCTGGTTTTTGAGTACCTCAATGTTTCCTCTTTTTAAATTCAAATAATTCAGATAATGTCAGGGGTTTAGACATGCTGCAGTATTTTCTTATCATTGGCTAATTGGAGAGTAGGGGGCGGGAGGCAGGATGGGGAAGTGGCTGACGGTGTGATTGACACATTCCTTGCACTTAATGGAATTTGACCACAGTTACATTTGCTATTGATTGGTTTCTCAGCGATTTTTCCGTCCCTGAAATGTCCAAAAGCGACATTTAGAGCGTCATAGTCTGAAGCGTCAGGCCACTGACAAAAGCTTCGGTATATAAAGTGTTGAGCTGAAAGTATTTTAAGGTTACAACCTCCCTTTCTTTATATCTCCACTTTGCTTCTTTGCTGTATCCTCCATGTGCTGAGTCATTTCAAACGGAAAAATACAGACTCGCCACGGACAAAGCTTTGGATTTCATTTCAAGAGTGGATATTACAAAAGCCAATTCTGTGATATTTTATTTCCCCAAAAAGACCGTCATTTCTTTTTACCCCCGCCCATCCCATTTTGTTCTCCAATCTGCTGAGCAAAGACAAAAACAAGGTCACGTTATGTTGTGGTCTGCAGTACAGTGGCACCAGTTCAAAGGGAAAGGCTTCGCCCCGGCGCCGGTGCTTTTTAAGGACACGGTACAAGGCTGCACATCCACACACTTCACTCTCTCTGACGTCGTCGTGTCAAGCCGGTGCTGAATTCTGAATCTCTGGTCCTTTTTTTGTTTTTTTTTATGTGATGGCTTAGCAGGTGGACAATTAAATCCTGACATTTAGATGCAACACGGCGTGTGCGCACGGTAGCAGCGAGAGGAAAATGCAAATGATCGGTTGCGAATGATTAGCAAGAAATGCATCTCGTGTGAAAGGCGCTGTGCCTCTTGACACATTTTATTTGGTGGGTCATGAGTCAGTGCTTTAACCCCACCTGGACTGACAAGCCGCACTTCAGGCGTTCAGGTCCCAGCGGCCCCAGCTCAGGATAAAGCCCCACATGACCTACATGCATAGTAATAGAAAGAGAGAGAGAGCAGACCGTTTCTACCCTCAGCCATGTCTAACTCCAACATACAGTGAGCATTGCATGGACTCAAATACTGTGGCAAGCATATTGTGAATGAAGCGGCGTGCGCACAGGGAGGGCCCCTTGCCCTTTTTGCTTGCAATCACCTAGGATTTATTTAGTTTTAATCTTAAGTGTGACCCAGTGCCGCTCAGGTGCCCCTCTGGTACGCCCAAGGGGCCTCTGCTCATTCAAAGTCCATCAATCCAAATTGCCATTTCCAACATTTCCACATGTAATTATTACTCATTTTAGGCTTTTCACGTCTGCAACTGGGTTCTGGTCAGCCAAGGGTCCTATGGTCGGTTCTAAATGCCTTCTGGTTGGGCATAATATGTCCTGGTTGGCCCAAGCATCCTCTGCGTGGTACATATGACTTCAGGTCAAGCGGTGTCCTCTAATCAACTAAAATACCCCTCTGGTTCCCCCTACTGCCAGGCTACAGTGAAGGCATCACAAAGAGTCCGTCAAATGGGTCTTTTTTTTACTGGCTTCACCGGTTTGTGCAGCCTAACGTGGGTATGATAACATCTAGACTGCAGTTGGCCATGGAAGGGATAAGGTTACCAAGCTCGTAAAGCAGACCTCCGTGGTGGATCATTCATGTAATGCTCCCACTTTGGTTGGCTGATCTCCTGGTCAGATGTCACATGTCACCCAAGTGTCATCTGATTGGCCCACTGGTCTCCTGATCACTGAAAGTGTCTTTAATTGCCCAAAAGCTGCTCTGCTTTGACTCCTTTATAATTGTTGCCCCTTCACCTCGAGCATCTGTGCACAGAATGAAAACTCTCCAAAAAAGAAAACTCAAATAAAAACAACAATAAAAAAAAAAAAAAACTCAAGCACAGATGCTGCATGAAAATCCGACGTATCGCAGCAGATGGACAGACAGACTCCCTCTCTCCCATGGTATGGCCGTCTTGAGTTGCCATGGAGACACGTGACCACGAATGCATGGAGACCGAAGGCAGAAATAGAGAGACAACCGGTTTGAATCCATTCTGACACGGATGGGGGAAAGGCGTTCGAAAAAATATAGTAAAAAAAGAAGCAGGGGCAGTAAAAAAATAAATAAAAGGATGTGATAGAGGAGTGTGCAGATAGCAAATGACAGTCAGAAAAAAGGCTTTAAAAGAAAGGATGCCAGTTCTATTCCACGCCTGTTAGGATGAAGCCTCGCGTTATCTCAACAAAATGGCTGACAGGGAGACAGAATGTCCTGTGTTGTTACTTCTATTTTAAGATAAAGCTGTCTCCAAAATGGCTGATGGAGATACTGCGCACAGTTTCACAGTTTTATATATATTTCTGTCCACTGTTTGCAGTATTTTATGCAGTAACATGCCGTTTTGTTATTTTTCCCCGTCCCTCGGTAACTTTGTTTCGCAACCTTGAGTTAGAAAGTCACAGCTTCTGCGTGTAGACGTAGGCGTCATCTACACGCATGTATAAATATGGAACCTTTTTTCCCAGTTTTACAAGGTCACTGCATGAAAACATTCATTTCATGAAAGATTTTTTTTTACTTTTGACTTTCAGCAGCAAACGAATGCGATTATATTAAGAAATGATCCGCCGGGGAAACGGATTAATGAAAAATTACTGTTAACACTTGTGCACGTCGTGAACTCCTGTAACAAAGATAAAAGCCCAGCCACTTATCTCACCTCACTTGCACACAATCTCTCCGTAATACCCCTCCGGCTGCTCTCTCTCCCCCCCCCCCCCCCCCCCCCCCCCCCCCCCCCCTTCGTTGCTCCGGGGTCTATATTTGAACTGCGCTTCATAGATTTTTGCAATCTGATTGTGTTTTCAAACACATCAAAAGAGAGATTTGTCTGTGAATGTTATCTTGGGAATTAGCACCCTAGCATCATCCTCTCTTATCGCTCTCGGGATCCTCTCGGCTTTTTTCCTCTTATTTCGGTGAGGTTTTTCTTTCACGTCTCTAAAAAAAAATACTGTTCTCAGCAGCGTTCTCCTCCCCCACCACTATATTAGCAATGCCTTGATGCAGAGCGCCGAGTGTGTGTGTGTGTGTGTGTGTGTGTGTGTGGTATTACAAGGGAGAGGGACTACAAGTTCAATTTTTTGACTTGGCATAAAAAAGGCGAGCCTTTGTGCAAAGGATTATGAAGTATCGCACAAAGATAATGACGCGCCGCTCGCTCTACGATGCTGCTGGATCTCGACACGGAGGGCAGGGCCAGTCTTAGAAAGAAGGAAAAAGAGATTATGTCTGGGCTCGTAGAAGATAGGTCAAGACCCAGATTCAGAACAGAGCCTCGGTGTATCAGCCATCAGTGGCGGCGAGGTGTACGCAGTGAGCTTAACAGGTGAGACACAAGATGAGCCTGATCATAGAGGTGCGATTGGGCAACCCGTACCCCACCAATGGTGCAACTGTCAGGGAAGCAAGAATAGTGGTTTCAGAGGCATTCGGTGGGTCTGGAACCAACGTCCATTTGACGGGAGTACGCGCACCCACCTGCGGCCTCACGGGCAGAGATACGGTCCATGCCATCCTAAACCCTAACTCCCTGCAAAGACGGAAGTTTATTGTGACGCTACGCATGTGACCGGCGTCACTAACACGTGCAGAAAGGATGCGAGGGGGAATCGTAGTAGAGAGGGATAGTTTGAATCTTGGTACCGAGCTCATTATTTGACGCATTGATGTGAGAATGTGTTGATCCGGAATCGAAATGCACTGAATGTATCGCATTTCCACATAAAACCTCATTCAAACAAAAGAAACCTATAACAGGGGTCAAACACATTTTGACCAATGGATGTCCGTGACTTTTCCATGACTTTAAACCAAATTTCTATGACCAAACATTTTGTGAAATCTCGGTGTATACATGAAAAAGTGAGAACATTTAGTATTTAAACTAACAATGAGAATTCCAAAGCATACAGTATACCTTAAATGACACAAATGAATGAGGGGCAATAGATTGAGCGTATGCCTGCTTATATTTTGAGCGTCTTTCTTTTAAAAGCACAATAATTATTTAAAACTCAGCGTGAATGAACATCTGAATATAACATTACTTTTCCAAAACTTTGGGGATTTAATTTTTTTTTCAGGCCCGGAAAATTCTTTCAAAATTCCAGGACTTTTTCAGGTTTTCCATGACCGTACGAACCCTGGTATAAGAGCGTACTGAAACCACATTTATTTGCCAAGTATACAACCTCCCAGCTTGTATATTGTATATATATATATATATATATATATATATATATATATATATATATATATATATATATATATATATAATTCTGCATCTCAGGATTTTGCATCCAGTGGGCGTTCAATGCATAAAAGATGCACAAATGGGGGGCCGGTTGGTTTGAGAAACCACCTAAAACCACACGTGAACATGGTAAGACAGGTAGGGTGTAGCACAAGATGTCCAGTTAGGAAGACTTAACATGCTCTTGGGAACAGACGAGGACAATGCAGGTGACAGGTGTGACTGAAGGCCGAGGTTTAGAGAAAAGAGATTGGCATCCGTGATGTTATACAATCTCTGAGCGAGAAGGACTCAAAAGGGATTTTTCAAACAAAAGCAGATGGTCTTGACCTAAAACTGGAGCGACTAAGAAAAGAAAAGAACAAAACAATAGAAATTACCATTCGTGATGGCTGATTACCTCATTCGTCCTTGACTACAGCTGCGCGCCGCAAACTTTTAAAACTCTTTTTAAAAGTACTTTGAGCCGTTAAATCAATAACATAAAGAGTGAACTCGCTGTTACTTACCTCTTTGCTTATATAAAGGGAGTAGAGGTTTTTTTTATTTCATGTTTGCGCAGACTCAGATATAAAAGAGATGAAAGAAAGATGTCGTGGCTCATCGCCTTCCCCCGGTTAGTCGGGGAGATGGCAAAGGGCGAAGAACTGCCCCTCTGTGTATTCTGCCGGGGTTTCAGCGTGGGCGTTTGAAAAAGGCACAATGACCTTCAGTAACCTTCGCTCCTTTCTCTTCTTCTTCTTCTCTCTCTCCGCCTTCATTCCCCGTTTTCCCATCTTCTTTAGTTGCCAAATGCACATGGAGGACCGACGCGACGACCCCAGACGCGACGCCTTCCTACATATGCAAACTCCCGTTTCCACGGAGACCCCGTCGCCGCCCGAGCGCGGCGATCCGAATCTCGACACCCGCAGCCTGCGCGGACCCGGCCGCCGTCACGGCCGGTCCCCGCCTCCTCCGTTCCGCTCCTGCTCCATCCCCATCATCCCCTCCGTCCAGTGTCGCCATGGCAACGAGGTGTCCTGTATGCAAACCGGCGTCGCGGCGGCGACGATGCCGGTCACCTGCGCGAGGAGAGAGAAGGCGGGGCACGCCACGTCGTCCTCTTCCTCTTTCTGCTCGTCCGCCATCGGCCGGCAGCGGCAGGACGAGGTGGCGCTGCTGCTGGAGGAGGCGCAGGAGCAGCTCAGGGCGTTGGCGTCGGCCCACAGGAAGCAGGAAGACGACGGGGTCGGCGGCGGCGGCGGATCGACGGCGCTGCTGGCGGAGGCCCGAGAAACAGTTTGCTTCCTGAACCTTAACGGAGGGGGCGCCGGGGCGCTGAGCTGTAACGGACCCACGCAGACCCAGTTGCTCAGCCCCAGCCTATCACACAGAGAACTGGGCCTCAGCGGCCAATGAGAGGACGCGCTTTAGGACGTATGCGCTTTCGGTTCGACGCCGTTTGACAGACAATGGTGTCCGGCATCTTTTGAGACACGGACGGAAAATGCCGAATAAAAAAAATAATGAAATATTAAAAAAAAGTCATATGGATATTCTGAAAATGTGCTGATGATGTCCTGCGTGGATACAAACACTTCTGTTGAGGCCACCTTTACACCAACTGACAGTATGGAAGAAGATTTAAAAAAAAAAATAATAATAAAAAAGATATTTACATGCATTTATTTACAAGAGAAACACTCCTACTTAGGCAAAAAGAAACCAAATAGTCTGTCAACTCCATGGTGTTTTTAATTGTAAAAAGAATATATAAATATATATATATATATATGGATATAAATATATGGAATTTCAAAAAGTGACCAAGTACAAAAGTTTGAAGAACACAGGAATGATGTAAAGACTTTTCCTTTTTTTTCTTCTTCTCCCGGTTTTGTATTAACTCAAAATCACATTTTGGTTCTTTTAACGTCCCGACGCACGTCCGCCAGTCGGAGTCTGTGGGCGTGCACAGAAGAGCCCCCCCCCCCACACCCCCCCCCCCCCACACACACCCACCCCCCATCTCCGGCCTTCTGAAAACCTGTCTACCCAGCCAAGAATTACAGTGCACCCCTCTGTGGTTACCAACAACACTCTGAAGATTCAAGACAAAAAAAAACTCCTGTGTGTGTCTGTGAGTGTGTGTGTGTGAGTGTGTGTGTCCAGAGAGGGAGAAGAAGAAAACGACTCAAAGGATGCTGACTCCACTTTTGGCCAGTGATTTAAACCAATCCACATTATTTCTTTCTTTTTGTTACTAATTATATTTTCACACACGTATGCGCGCACACACACACACACTCACCTGCGCGTCACTTTCGGTTGGATGAACGGATCAGAAGGACCAAAAGGACGGACTAAAGGGGCACCGCAGCAGCTAATCTGACTTTTTTGTTTTTTGGTTATTAATGAACAATGCTGCTTTCTAAAAAAGGAGGCCGACGGGAGGGATGACCACGCGGTTTTTGGGGGATCGAAAGAAATAAATGTCTCTATGTTGTATCCTATGAATTGGAAGCTTTTGAATCTCTGTATGAATTTACAGCCAAATGTTTCTGGTGACAAAAAGTAAAACAGTGGTTGCAATTCTGGTAAAGATTCTTTTTCAAAATAACAGTTTGTTTTGGTCGGTTGATTGCTTGGAAGACATTTTTGACACCTTAAAAAGCGCCCTTACCAAATGTGCATGCTGGATTACATCAGTCTGGTTTACAGTGATATACCGTATTTCTCCTTTTTGGCCTTTTCACACACACACACACACACAATCTGGGCTAAACTGGCTGGAGACCAGCGATCACAAAAGTTCCCCATCCAACTAGCTGGTAGTTCCCTCTTTTCACCACGCTGCCTGGAATACAAATACAAATCAATGATAAATAATGTTTTTAAAATACGGTTTCATTTCAAAATGCCATTCATCCATTTACGAAAATACATTCGATGCCTACGTGTCCAAATTTCCAAAAACCCAAATGTCTCCATCCATAAACAACTTTGTCCATTGATGCCATGAGTCTTTTGAGACGGCTTTTAACGTCACCAGTAGGCAGCATCTCTTGGTTTTATTTTTTATTTTTTTTGTAAGAGCAGCTGTCTCTCTTTCCAGATGTCATGTTTGAATGAAAATCCCAGAAAAGGAAGGAAGGGGAGAGGAGGTGGCCTTGCTTCTAAGGAATCCTACCAATTGTATTGCTTTATGTTGGTTCTATTAAAAAAGGGGCTCCAGTGGGAGGAAACAAATAAACGGACAAGGAATTTGTTTGTTTTTTAATCAACGTAGATGTTCTGGTATCCGCTCAAGTCCTCGCAACAAAATTGAAGCATTTTAAATTAATTCGATTGAAAGGAGGTGTGAGTTAGAAAAAGAGGCCAACTTTTATTGAAATAAATAAAAGAAATGTTGAACAATAAGTAGCAACAATCTTCTGGTGGACAAAAGTGTCACAGGCTTTTTTTTTTCAAAAGGTCTACTGCTGAACCACAAGTCAGAAAGTAAGCGTGACTCCTGGATATTTTATGTTTTTGATATAAAAATGAGTCTTTATATTGAAGTCTCAAATCTGCCGTACTTCATAGCTTTGTGAATGTGCCCCACCCGTCAACAGCAAACTGCTTTCAACCATCCGACTCGGTTCAGAAGAGGTCGGACACTCTGGATAGGTTCACAATACCTGAGAATTCACGTTCTCCCAACCTGTACTCATCAAATCCTTCACAATGGCCGAACCTTCAACCTCTTGTTCGTCGCACACAAGCAATCGCAAATCAGCCGGGAGCTTCTTTCTTTCTCTTTGTTTGGAGACTTAAGTTTGCCACGCTGCCGTACAGAACCCCCTAAAAGGCGCTTTTCTATACATCATATTGCTGAACCTCAACAGATTTTGGGTTATTTGATACTGAAATCCATTATGTCCTCACCAGAGCAAACACTGATGACTTACAGAATGGAGGCCGATGTGCTTCTGTGCACAGGCGGGAGCCAAAAAAAAATGTGAATTTGTTTGTTTGACCAACTGTAATCAGTGTATGAGCTTTTAACAGATAAAAAGTCTGCAAGCATTGTCTGGATTTGTTTTCTTATCTGCGGTGAGCCGTGCAACCACAACGTCCATCGACATGCATGCTTTCACAACATTTGCATCATCTCATAAAAGCTCAAAGAGCCGGAACACACACACCAGATGCTAAACATGCATGAACCCATTATTACTGCACCTTAAGAAGACCGCAATTGTTTTTTACATGCATGTATTTCAAGCATAATGCACATGTGAGTGTGTGCATTATGCAACAGAGGGGAGAAAAAAAGGAATGTAATGCTTCCCACTGACCATATTTAAATGGTTTTCCATTTGCCAGTGATTGAAAACTGCATTACTCCTCCTGCTGTATTTGTTTTTTACATTTTAAGAAGCAGCATTGGAGGCAATACAGGGGCTTTGCATCATTTGATAAGAAAAACCTCATTGACCTCTTCACAGATTTTGAGAGCATGTCTGAATTTTCTTGAGGTGTGTTTGTGTGTGGAATGTATGGAGTTACATATTTTCAGCGTGTTTTTTTAAAACACGGTTGAAATTCCGTGTCAAACAGACAATAAAGATCGAAGGTGAAATATAGGACTAGAGACCATCTAGTTGGATCACACCAGCCGCGATGCCCAATCGGTCCAGGGGCAAAAGGTGGGGGTGGCAACCGCCCCTTCCTTACTACTTCTGTCCCACTGGTTCGTCTTCGAACTGGTGCAGTCACGAAACTTTACCGGGGTAGTCGCACGGGAAGGCATACAAATTAAATAGCATGACATCTTAAGGGCATTCCACGTGTCATGAAATGGCTTCTTTTTTTTTGGTATGACATAAACACTTAGAAACTTAAGTATGGTAAACATCGAACAAACATCACTACGGAAGGTTGTTTTAGAAAATTTGCATTGGTGTGAGAATGTGTTGAAAGGGACCATTGCCCCCCCCCCCCCCCGACTTTACGCATCTGGCCCGATTTGGTGTAAATTCTTGTGTGATTCCATCGCAAGATGGTCTCTAGTTTTTTATTTATTGGTGCACAATCAGCCGCTAAATTGCCTTCCTCCATATTCAGCGTTCCAACGGGGCATTGTTAATCACGAGCCCCCGAGATCAGAGACGCCTTGCGAGTGGTGAAGTGAGACACATTTTGGGTGCAAATCAGTCTGACGTGCGGTTAAAATTGATCTGCTCACTATTTTCAACAGATTTAAGATTTTGAAAAATCATTCAAAACATGAAATAATACTAAAATCTGAGAAAAGAAAAGTCTGTAATATCATTTGCTGTTTCAGTTGTTTTTTTCCTCTCTTTCCCACTGAAACTGTGGTGATTACTGTCGTCTTTCAGCAGGAGAAGGATACTACAACATGTAAAAAACAAAAAGCGATGAGTCCTAAGTATATTCCTAGATCCATTCATGCTCATGTTAGGTATGTTTGTGTGCAACAATGTGTGTGTGTGTGTGTGTGTGCGTAGGCATGTAGTTGTTCAGTTTACTCTATTCCAACATCTGACTGCCTGCACTCTCAATTCTCCTCTTTCCCAAACCAAAGCACAGATTTATGGCCTGCACAGCAGTTTAGCTGCTTCAGCTTTAGTCAGTCAGATGGCAAAAAGTAAGGTTGTTAAGGCCATCAGTCCTGTGTGTGTGTGTGTGTGTGTGTGTGTGTGTGTGTGTGTGTGTGTGTGTGTGTGTGATGGCAGGGAATAGAGGTTAGACCATCAGGCCAGAGAGATAAGAGCTACAGCTTGATCCCCCCCCCCCCCAAAAAAGCACCGGACTGCCAGACCAGGCAACCCCATCAGACATTATCTGAACTGCTCACTGGTTCAGTGTCGGCGAGGCCCGGGTGCTGTGAACGTTTGTTTGTGTTTCCCACGCATGCTTTTCCCACGCATGCGCGCGCATGCATCAACAAATCTTTCTTTGCCGTTCACGCCGTATGCACTCCGGTCTTCGCACAAAAGCCTGCAGCTTGGACGGCTACGCACCGAGATAACAAACACACACACACACGCACGCACACACACGCAGCTTGAGCTAGATCAAGCCTGAAATAGCCAGAGGGGGATAGAAAAGAGAAAGACAGCGGGGTTTAAACAATTCAATTTGAAAAGGCAGCGAGTCTGGAGTGTGAAAGAAAAGATAATCTGTGTTACTGGTCCTCTGGATGGGTAATTCAAGCATCAAATTGTGTGCGTGTGTGTGTGTTTGCGTCTCTGTTCACCTGATATTATCCTCCAGAGGTACATTCCCCATGCAGACTTTATCTCTTGCTACTTTCGGCAATGAACGAACTGGAAAACTCTCAAATGACCGCGAGTCGTCGCAGTGGAAGAAGGGTTGTTGCCGTCAATAAAACATTGTGAAAAAAAATAGAGAAATAAATAGCCAGATTTCAACACCCACAAACATGCACAGGGCGCAAAAGATCAGCTCGTCATTCAGGACGGACTATTCTCCATTTTCTTCTTTAATTTGCCGGTGTCGGGATCAGCCAGGAGCAAATCCATTTGCATCTGCAGAGCTCCTAATCTTCACACGGTTTCAGGAACACACCAGCCCATAATGAGTGGTTGCAGGGCAGATGGAAGGCGCTTGGATAATGTGTAAATGTGAGCAGTGTGTGTGTGGCACTACAATTATGACATCTCCGTATGCAGTGTGTCAAGTGGGTCAGTGTGTTCAGTCTTTTCACGTGTGTGCAGCAGTGTGTGCAGTGTTCCTTCCCCTTATTCCTCATTAGTTTGACCCAAATGCATTTTTTGTATTTATTCGGCATCTGAAAAAAATTGCTTCATGCATTAAACCTTGCCGTGCAGAGAAAAAAAGTGTTTTAAATTTGGCTAAAAATAAATAAAAAAACGCAGCCCCCACCACCCCCACCCCGAGCACCGCTGATTCCGTATGCCCTCGTAAAGGAAGAGAAGTTTCTCGAGCTGCAGAAACACTCCGAGATCGACTTAATTATGCCAGAAACAGTTTCATACGCTATAAAAAAAAATAAATGCTGAAAGCTCACGTCCAATCAGGATGTTCTTGAAGAGCAGCTGACAGTGTGACAGATACAAATCAAAATACAAAGTACATTTTTGCTATACGCCTCATACATTATCCGCTATCTCGCCCTCATCGGGGGTGTTTCATAACACATTCCCGACAGACATCAGTATTTTCTTCTCCTTTTCATCCTAACTTTTCAAAACACGGTAATTATTCAGTCAGTCAATCTCTCCTTCAACTGTCATTCACAAAATTCAGATTATTCTCAAACCTGTTTTTTTGAAGAACAAACATGACCCACTGCATTTTTCACGAATGGTTAAAAACATCTCGTATTCCATTTAAAACCCCGTCAGGCTTCGAGTGTCCATTTATCAATCTACATTCTCTTTGATCAAGAAGACACAATAAATACCATCAATGGCAAATTGAAATTAATAGTGATATCTTTATGCTATGTTAATAGATTTAGAATGATGTTAGCCAGTCATTTGACATCGTCATATCTCTGCAGTTTGGATAATGCCAACATAATTATTAACTGCTTCAAAGTAATGAAATATTAGTGGAAACAAAACCTTGACTCCTACGAGTTCGAACCACTCGAAGATGATGTTTGTTTCCGAAGAGAGAACAACAAGCCACTTAAGAACAAATCTCTTCTTACAAGTGTTTTTTTTTTGCATCCATGTAAATTCGAGGTAAAGTTCTCACATTTCTACAGTATATGAACACCAAGTGGCCTCTTCTGGAGGATCCCGTTGATCCGATATATAAACTTGAGTTCATCCGGTCATGTAATTGGGATCAACAAGAGTACATAGCAAGAGAAAAGGACCATCGTTAAATAGTTTAAGGTGTTCAGGGTCTTTTCCTCATTGGCAGTGCCTGGAAAAAAAAACCTCCAGGAGGAAGATCAGATGTCCACACCAGCTCAGCCGACTCTACGTTCAATGCAGAAGACTTCTGGATGTCCAGGATGTCTTTGCTACGTGGAATGGACCGCACACACAGTACAGAGCTAGCACTGCACCGGTCGATCTCACGGCCCATTAAGTTCTAACTCCCAAAACGAGAGCTCCAGATGAACTCCCTCCCGTTGAGAAAAAAAAAAACTATCTCGATTTCATGTTATTTTTTTTAAACAAGCTACCATATCATTGACAATCACTTTGTAGAATCGTCGTATCTTTTGCGAGGGGGGGGGGGGGTTCGTAAGAATCAAACAAGCGTTGCCCTTGTCTAAGCAAAAATTAAAATGAAGCGGGATAACTTTCTTAAGGTCAGCACAATCTGGAACAAAGTGTTTCGTTATCAGTATTTATTAGCCGAATTAATTTTGGTGTATTTCCATACGAAGAGAGTCAGATCATCGAATTTCTAGCGGAAGGCCACAGTTGTACCAAAAGGTTGTGCTGAACCAAGCTAATTGTGTTTCGTGAGCCGCATGAGGAAAGAGTCACATTCCTCTGTTTTTTAAGCTTCATCTATCTTATTATAACTGTTAAGCAATCATTTTAAAAGGAGTGCGCCTGCTAGCGCTGCTGTTTTTCATGCTTGTATTTCCTGTGTGTCTGGAAAGTAACTACATAAATGGAGCTTAGCAAGAGTTTAATCAGGAGAACCACTTTATTATTGCTCTCTATTTCTTCCTTCAACGTGGCCTCGATATCACACCCCTCGGTTTATTCTCCTGCTTCTTTCTAAGGCAACTCCCTTTTGGGTCACAACATCCAATCAACTCGTCTTAAAAGTCCTCCCCTCGTCACCAAATAGGAGCAAATTACTAATCAGCATAGAGAAGATCGAATTACAAGACCCACAAAAGAAGACGTTACTCCATTAGACCGTTACATGCCAAATAGTTGTTTGCTGCTGTAAAGCTCTGATTTTCAAATGTAGCACCTTTAATCCAAAATATGTGTGGAATATGCACGTATATAGTCTCATTGACTTCATGCATTGGTACAAGAGAGTTGGCACCAACCTGTCACTCAAAACTGGCTACGCCCTGGATTATGCCTAACTTTACGCCTGAATATAATTTAATCCGATGAGTTGAATCCCCCCAAACAGTTGTCATGTGCCAAAACCAAAACCCGCCTGTAAACATGTTTGTTCGTGCCTTTTGGGCCAGCCTCAAGTGGCCATTCGAAGAACTGCAGTATTAAACACCTCCGCCTTGGTGTCGTTTCTCAGCGTCGCAGTTTGCCTCTCGAACCCAAAACTAGTAGTTTTGCCCAAGCACGGGGAGAAATGGCGAATAATAGCGGACCTTGGATGGACCTGTAGAGTACCCTGAGTCACAGGAAGAGACTTTATAACATCTGCCACTTTTTGTACCGAGGTCCGTCAGAAAGGTAGTCGCCAAACCCCGTCAAAGTGTTTGAGTGCAAGCTGATATGTGATGTGGGAGTCGATTGATGGCGTCAAAAGCCCAGTCTACAGGATGTCATTCAAGAAAAGGGCAGCATCACAGATTACGCCATGTTCTAAATCCAGATTGACATGGACTCAGAACAGAACAACGATATAGACTAAAGATCTGAGGATCTTTGATAGTTACCTTTTGTGACGACGCAGGACATGAGCTGCTTTCCAGATTTTTTGGGATGACGCCAGTATCAATACCTCGGTCGGTGATTAAAGGAGCAAGAGATGTTCAGGAATAAATGGGCCCAACGGTTGCTTCCTTGCATCGATTGTTTTAAGAGCTTTTTGCAACTGAAGACGAGGTAAAAAAAAAAGAAGGATGACGAACAAACCGGGTGAAGTTGAAGGCCCTGCCTTGGTTAGTGGCATCAGGTGAGCAATACTGAGAGCATTCTTCTTCAAAGAGGGAGAAATGCTCATTAAAAGCTGAACATATTTGCCTTTGCCTGCACAGTGCTGAGTCTTCACGAGTTATGTAAGCGGGAAATTAAGTTGCATTGTTGTTCTTTGTCGATTTTACTACATTTCACCAAAATGTAACTGGGACAGACCTCGTGCTGTGGTCCTAACTTTTGCTCTTCTCATTGATTATGTAAATTCATTCCTAACCGTCTGAAGGGGTCTGCAGTATGTCTAGGACCAAAGCTGAGTTCCTTAAGGTAGGTGAGATGGTCCAGTAGTATAAACCAGGGCCTGGATCTATCCTTTAATCTTAACTTAATGTGTATTGACTACTGAATTAAAAGGTATACAGCTTCAGCATCTTGCATTTCAAGATTGTTACACAGGACCTGGATTTCTGTTGAACCTGGCAACCAGTGTGTCCATCACGACCCAAAGTCGTGGTCATTTCTGTGAGATCCGTCTGTATTGACCTCAGGAGGCCCGTCTATTGCTGGCTATCGTGAAGACAAATAAAAAAGTGGCATCCCTGATCAGCTCACAGCCTTTTCTCAGCCTTTTTTTTTTAAGGAGGCCATATGACGAATTGAACATTTCCACCTCACGTATCGGGGTTATGCATATTTATATGCAACAATTGCATGCTCTGATGCTTACTTATCAGATGAAAATACATTATTAATATGTACAAATTTCCCAAGTGACCATTAAATTGACTGGCTTTTCTTTTCTTTTTTTTGTCTTTGTGGGTCTGGAGAGTAAAAAAGTTTTGTTCCGTTATGTTCACAACGCTGTGAGAAATCAGCCCACAGGAGAGGATGATGGAGTCAGTTGAAACAACAGAAAGTGTGTCCTGAGCCATTTGAGACCGAAGTCCGTGGTAACAAATCACTGTTCGGGACACGGAGTTGAATTCCACCGTCGACGGGTGTAAACGGTGCCCCGAGACTCAAAAGTATAAGAGCAGCAAGGAGGAAGGAGGAGGGGAAATGTCTCCGCTTTTTAAAGGAGGGCACTGCTCCAAAAAGTCTCAAAGTTGTGCTTATTATTAATAAAATATACCTACCGACAGGCAAAACTTTGAGATGAATAAGGGAGTTCGGAGCTGTGTGACTGCCGGGGGGCAAATTATTTTCATTTTTCTTTTAGGAAGATTCAAAAACATCATGTTTAAAATAACATGAACCAGAAGCCAAGTGGCAATTAATGATTGATTACACATTTTGACCATCTGTTCCAGCGATGTGGGTTTTTTTGGGGAGCGTGTTTCATTGGAATAACAACCAGAGGGCAGTATATGGGATTTTCATGGGATATATTCAAAAACAGCAGCATAAATGTCTCGGTTGACAGGGGAAGTACACGGCACTCCACCACTTTCTGGGTTTATTAATTCAAAAGGTTCTTCATTTTTATAGGCAAGCAGAAAAAAAAATTAATGGGGACTGCCAGAATCTAGATTTCTACTCCAAGTAGAGCTGAAGAGCTGCAGTAATTCTTCGATTTGTCCACCCGCAAACATTAAAACGCTTGATTCAAGACAATTATTGTCAGCAATGACCGTAAACAACTACCAGCATCAATACAAATTCAACTTTTCCTTTTATTTCTATGCCTCGCGTATTTATAATAGTAATAGTATAGTTTCCTGCGATCAAAAAAGTTATTATTTTGCACGTGACGAGCGTTGTTTGCTATCCATCACGATGTCATTATTGTATGACGAGGACAACTTTTACTCATTGTGAGGACA
>NC_046980.1:3841699-3876699 GCF_009769545.1 Cyclopterus lumpus | reverse complement strand
TCCTGAACGGGATCATATTGAACATTTCAGCAAACCTATTGAGGTATATACCCCTCTGTAAATGGCGGTAGATACTCCCCCAGTTCGGAGAAGCAGACAGGAGGACCTACACAAGGGTAAAAGCAATGTACTAATACTATTGTACTGGATTTTAGACAGCTAAGAATATAATTATCTGTTTAAGTCTACACTATATTTAGAGTTTACACGCCCCGACGCCTTTAAATCAGAATATAACTCTTTAGAAAGTGGGTGTGTAACAGAAACAGAAGAGGACGGAGGAATAAAGCGATTAGTTTTACTTTAATGAGAAAATTCAACGCATCTATTTAATGCATGCCTACATTCGCAGTTCAACGTGTGAGAGAGAGAGAGAGAGAATACTACGCAATCGAACATAAAACCTCTTCAGGTTTGAGTCTTATTTTTAGCGCTTAATAATCAGGGCATTTTCCTCAAGTGCTACTTCACTACTTCAGTTGTTACGTGGTATTCTTACGAGTGGAAGAAAAAAAACTGTTGAAAAAGCGCCTTGATGCCGTCGGGTTTGTGCCATGTTGCCGCTGCGCCACCACCACAGAGCAGACCAGCTGGAGCAACTCATTTATTAGTAGTTTCCCCTCTCGTGGGGGTGGGTGGGGGGGTACTAACTGCAGGCTTTATGCAGGGTTGTGGTCCATCACTTCTGGTTGTCTGAGCTAACTGCAGCCTCTTGGCTCATTTAATTTAAAGGCCACTAATGTGGCGGTGAACACGCCACGGAGGAAAACCGTTAGCAAGAACGTGAGAGCGTCTGATGGAAAATTAGCTACGGGCTAACAAAACCGCTATCTGCTTACGTCTTCCTGTTCATACGAGATGAAAAAACGAACTCTTTCTCTTTCATTTCATGGCGAACCCTCTTGAGGCACAACACGGGCTGCAGACCTTCCCTGTGATGCGGAGGCATGAATCCCAGTTTAATCCATTAGCTGCCAAATTCCCCAATTAGAGAGAGGTCCAATGCAATTTATTTTTTGTTGTTGTTGATGATGATAATAAAATAAGCGAGTAAGCAAACAGGGCAAACTTTTTTTTTAAAGAGTTCAGGGAGTGTTTGATGCAGAAAGAGTTGAGCATCACTTTATTAAAGTCATTGCAGCATTGGTCTCTTGACGGTTGGCGTTTTTTTTTTTTTTTGTTCCAGAGATGCTGACCAGCACTTTTTTATTCTGGTAAAATGTGTAAGATATAAAAACGCTGTGATTTTTAACATGAACCCCAAAACTACATCCTGATATCAACAGGTCTAGCTCGACAGGTGGAACACTGTCTGAGGGAGCGTTAGACGAACGTATATGCACTCGAATTTTCTTTTTCATGTTTGCGAGTGCGAACAAGACGATACTGTCAATAATGCACAAAAAATTTGTCTTTTTAACCAAACTTCTGCGTTTTAATCTCTCATGTGTTTAGTCCCACCCCCCCCCCACCTCAACCAGAAGAAATATATATATATTTGAAATTCCAAGTCGCAAAGAAGCGATTCATTTTAGTCATTATCTCGTGGTGCCCAAACAAACATTATTCATTGGGCATAATCTCGACAGGTAATCTCCTCGAACTTGTCTGTGAAAAGAGATAAATAAATATATTTACAGTAGCCCTTCAAAATCATTAGTTGTGAACGATAGCTCCCACTACTGCTGTTTGCTGTCGAAAGAACAAAAACAAACCGGTGCATTCAATAGGCCGTAGCTCAAGATCAGAATCAATAATAATATTCTTGGGCGAGTGAGTCTAATGGTCGGAGAAGCGCCATCACCTCCCAGACGCCTTCAGGGCTTCTCTTGTGCGTTGCCCAACGCACACAAAACATACAGCCGGTGCAAATAACTTATTTTGAGATTGTTCATGGGAGGGGATTAGGAATGGATCCAAACCGCCAACTGGTTTCCAAGGCGATTTGAAATAATCCCAGTTGACGGTTTAGACTTTCCAGCTCGAGCTCAAATCAGACGAGTCGGGAGTCGAGACAGAGCGCGTCCTTCGCCTGGATTTTCCTTTTCTCTGAATCTCTTTCTCGTGAAGCCTGGCTGATGAGTCTGCTTTGAAAGACCCCCCGAAAAAAATAACATTTAAGCATGGTATTTTCAGA
Organism: Cyclopterus lumpus; assembly: GCF_009769545.1. Taxonomy (NCBI): domain Eukaryota; kingdom Metazoa; phylum Chordata; class Actinopteri; order Perciformes; family Cyclopteridae; genus Cyclopterus; species Cyclopterus lumpus. The sequence goes on along the minus strand of NC_046980.1, from coordinate 3,874,562 downwards.
AAAAATGTGACACAAAGATCGCTGCTTATATTAAAAGCCGCACAAGAGAAGCCTTGGCAGCTTGTACAAAAAACATGAACTTTCGAACCCAGAAATAAGTTTCCCTCCGTGAAGTCTTTAATTGTGCACGGCCTCGTCGTATTCACCTCATCCGCCCTGAAATTTAATTGTTTATGAATTATCACCGAGTCATGAATATGAAAAGCATTCATAATAAAATATTTGTTTTTCTACCATTATTCACACCTCTTTCATTAACAACGTGGTTACTTGCTCACCGTCCACTGACCGCTGCATGCATCTCCATTTACTCGTTTCCTGTCATCAATATCCAGTAAAGGCAATACAACTCCAGTTCAAAGAGCGGTGGTGTGGTTTCGTCCACGTTCAAGCTGGAGGTCGTTGTCAGTGCACCGTTGTGTGAAGTATGTGGTGATGAAGGTGTAGAGGAAACGTGATGCTCGATTTGATGCTACGACAAACCCTGAGAGAGACGTCTATAATATGAATAGTCCTTATATATTTCATTCAGGAAATCTCAGTAAGAAAGAAAAAAAAGACCTTCAACTGAAACACTCTCCTTTCAGTGTTCTTTAAGCACATTAGAGTCATGGTGAAATAAACACTGTTCCCCAGAGACACATGAACTATAACTAAATGCATGCCTTCACTCACACACACACACACTCACACTATATTCCCTCCCTCCCTCTCCGTCAGAACATCTCTCCTCCATTTTAAACCCCCAGAGGAGAGTCATGTCCTGCCCTCAAAATCACGGAAGGCAAGAAGAGACTGCCGGGGCTTTGAGATTGGAAGCCGAGTGTGCCTCCTCTTCCCCACTTTACCCTCTCCTCTCTTTTGTCATCGTCTTCGTGGGCGGTGCTCAGACCATTACGGCTCCCCTCGTTCATTTACATGAGCGCTCCACACACACACACACACACACACACACACACAGTCCCTCCCACGCGTCACTTTGACTCGTCAAAACCGTGGACATTGCACATTCCACGAGGTCATTGCCTTTAAGATGGTTTTTTTCCATGTGGACGTTGCGCTAAACTTCTTTTAACAACCTAGAAGGACGAGAGAAAATCATTGATCGTGATTTTTTTCCAACGCAGTAGAAATTGTTACGTCTTCCCCAACTTCGCCTTGCTGGTTCCAATTTGAATCCGCTCACCGGTAGCTGAGTCGACATGCTACAGCGATGCGGCTGCTGTTCTAGGTCCGCCTCAATGTCTCTCTTCATTGTCTTGTCAGTTTTAGGTTGTTTTTTTCTAGTTCCGACAATCCTCCTCATCTTCTTGCCCCCGTCTTACCCCTCGATTCGTATCGTCAGTTTTACACAATCATCTTCTTTTTCATGAAAGGATAAAAAAAAGAAGAAACGCTTTGCTAAAACTTGACGTTTTTTGGGGGTGGGGGGAGGTTTGCGGTTGAACAGCGAGGGATTAAGTTAATCCTAACACCTTTTCTATAATGTGCCTTCAATGTTTAAGACTACTCAAAATGATGGCACCATTGGGGACATTGGTAATGTCTGAGTCACTTGCATTGTGTTGAGGGATATTGATCCAGGTGATTGTCTATATTAATGACACCTGACGTAGGAACATGACACGATTAAAGTATATACAGTATATCATCATTTCACAATAGTTTCACATCAAAATGTCTGTTTTTTTTACCACGCCGGTGCCGTGGCTCAGTCATGGTAATGTCGGCCCGCACATAAATATATCTCAGCAACCATTGGATGAATAACCATAACCATAACATTTTGTACAGACATTCATGTTCCCCAAATCCTAGACTTTTCCTCTGGCGCCACCGTGAGGTTGGCACCAGGTCTCCATGGGCGTCCGTGGCTCAAGGAGGTAGGGAGGGTCGTCCTCTGGTGTCCTTGAGCAAGAGTCTAAGCCACAAAATGCTCCCGAAGCGCTTCGACTGGTCGACAGACTAGAAAGGCGCGACATGAAGGCGACATGAAGGCGAGTCCGTACACCAATTTGCCGACATTTACGGTTTCCGGTAATCTGGCATTTTGTCGAAGTCTTCGGTGTGCGAGAGCCGTTGCTGTTGGGAGTTGGAAACGTTCGCAAAGTTTGCAAACTTTCCGTCCTTCAGGTCGCTTGCGCACTCTCGAGGGCCGTGTGTTTTTAGAGATTAATCCAATTAAAATGTGTGTGCCCGGTGATTCCTTTGCAGGAGAAAAAACTGCAGGGAGAGATTTTGCAGTCATGCCACGTACACCTATAAAAAAACCAAAAAAAACATACAGTACAGTTACAGCACAAATATGACGTTGTCCTGAAGTAAACTTAACAACGGACCTTGATTGTCTCTGTCAGCAGGAACTTGTCAGGACTGATGGATCGTTACAATCACCAAATCTATTCTTCAGGGGCTTTTAACTAAATTTCTCAGCTTAACCGAGTTTGTTTACATTTGGGACAACAAACTTTATAATAAACCAGTGCATCAAAAAAAGGTGATTTCTTTTAGGCCCCCCCTCAGGAAACTGGTTGATGTCGTTTCGTTTCTTAGTGATTCAAGAAGACTTTCTCTGTCGCCTTACACATCCGAGTGTCCTCTGTTTCCATTTGAACAACAAACTTGTACGGAGCGTTAAATCCCTCCCGGATCCCCCCCCCCATCCATTGTGTTTCCTCCTTTTGGCGGCTCCACACGAAGTCTCAGCCTCCCGACAGTGACATTGGCAGCCGCCACCAGGGATCATTATGGATTAGCATCGCGACCTCTCGTGTGTGTCTTTGATTCCTCCTTTTCCTCGGCTCGTCTTTTGTTCCTCCTCTCGAGCTCATTGATCTCTTTCCTTCGTGTTCTCCCCATCGCCCGTTCTCCACTCCCTCTCCAGATCCTACATTTATCTCCCTTGTGCTCTTCCCATTCCCTCGCGTCCTCCCTTCACCTCTCTTGCAAATCCCCTTCTTCTCCTCCTTTTCTTCTTCTTCTCCTTGGCACGGGGCTCAGGGACTAGTGGTGCTTCTCGGCAGTTTATACAAAAATCACATGAAACATCCTTTCTCATAAAAAAAAAAGAAAGAAAGGAAGACACGTTTGTTTTTTTGCGTCACGTAAGCAGCCACGAGGAGGATTTATAAAACGCAGGCTAATAACAGTTAGAAGACATTTTGTTGTGGGGGTGTTCAAAAGAAAAGCTGTTAAATCCTAAATCAAAAAAAATACAAATTAAGGTTGATGGGGCATAGGGGAAAAAAAATGAAAATCAATGTAATTACATGGCTGGTTGAAGAGATGCAATTTGCACCAAGAGGCAAAAACATACCTCTGATAAAGCCATGTAGTGCAGTTACACTCTGTTTAAAAGGGGAATAATAAACTCTGCTGCAGGCCAAGTTCTGAAAGTTTCAATGAAAACACCTTCATCTGTTGGACTGAGTCGATATCACTTCCAGAGCTTTTCTCTAATCATTTTATTCCCTCACTTTCTTTTTTTTCTCCTCTCTCTCAGACACTCATTTCTCTCAGCTGTGCTACCCATTTGAAGTTTTGTTTGCTCAACTGTATGTTACACTCTTTATCAATAAAAAAGTTCTGCAAGGAGTGTAAGTCTGATATTATACCATATTCCAAACACCGCTGTTCTACGTAGAAGTCAAAAGATCGTCATGCGGTGAACAAGCAGCAATATCTGGTTATGAAAAGTGAAGCCAATTGAAGTACCGTAAACTTATATTACTCTACTTGACCAGCAGGGGGCGACTCACCTGGTTGCAAAATATAAGTCTAATAGTATAGAAGTCTATATAAGTGACTCTGCTTCTCTCTTGATTTATTCCCTCAGTAAATATTGTAAACATGAGTTTATGGTCTTAATCTCTAGTTTTAAGTCTTCTTCAATACGGCATGTTGTTCATTTAGTAAATGATGGTCATTTAGAGTCAAACAGACCATAAAGCATATTATGCTTTAGGGCGGGGCTACCTTGAGATTGACAGGTCTCTACCGCGGCATTGTCCAGTCTGGGATTGTTCCCGTGTTGTTGTCTTAGAACTTTAACCCTTTCATTTTAACATGTTGGGCACCTGAAAATGTCTTCTTCAGCAATCGGTTGGAATTAGTGTCACTTGCAAAAAAACAACATGGCCAAAGACCAAAAAAAACAACATGGCGGCTGCCAGAATGCAGAACTTGAGGCTTCAAAATCGTAGTCCTCAAACAAATGGGTGACGTCACAATAGCTGCGTCCACTTCTTAAATACAGTCCATGGTTGTGACCAATATGGAGGCTCAAATCAAGTCTGATTTAATCTTACGTTTTTAGCAGCTATTCCAAAAGAATGTGCTTAAATTCAACTCGTGATGATTTGTTATATAATAAAAAAGGCTATAGTCCGCTGCAACAAAATAGGAATTTTTAAACAACATTCTAACATTAATTATTTGTACGTCGAGCAAAACTGTATTTAATTATACCCTCAGGGATGCTGTTTAATGGGGTTCTGTCTGTTCACAGTCAGCTGGCTATGCTTCTTCTTGTTCAGTCATCGCATTACAAATGGGACAACTGACATGTAATGTCATTTTCATCCAGGGTTCAGTGATTTTTAAACTGTAAACGCTTCTAAAGTGTCACGAACCGGCCCTGACAAAAAAAAAAAAAAGGGGGAATACACACAACCAAGTAGTTAACAAAGAGGATTTATTTAACTTCGGTATAGCACAAAACACAAATAATAATCTAGCAATGACGTGTGGAGTCAGTACTTTCAGTAGTGAAGATGAGTGTAAAGGGTGTCTGTAATGTTGTATATAGTGTAGAGACAAACCATAATCTTTAACAGAGTGCACTGGCACACAAGGCCCATGTGTTGCCAATGCTGTTGATGAACTCAGGTGTTCCCACTCCTCTGATGACCCTCTGCCACGCCCACCTGCAACACCTGCAGCGACCACCGCCACAGTAACATCTTTTTTAACCATGTTCCCAGAATTAAGAAACCTTCTCGTTTCTAATTAGTCATTTCTCACCACCAGCTTGCTTTAGAATTCAAATGATTTCATGTGCTTGATTACAAATGGTTCAGTTTTGGAAACGGTCGTTTAGAGAAGCTAAATGAATGCTTGATTGGAGCGATACTGAACGTAGTCTCAGGAAAATGTTGCCTGACTGACTTTCTGTGATTGTTGTTGCACATTTTTTGGGGGAGGGAAATAAGGGGCGGATAATGGCGGTCGCATCTCGTCCACGGGCGTCGTTTTTTGGATTATTATCAGAATCGGAACCTTTTATTGCCAGGTATGTTTTCACATACAAGGAATTTGTCATGGCGGGTGGTGCAACAATAGACAATAACATTAACGACGTTCAACATATTGTGATCAGAACCCTGAACACGGTTCATTTCTTTCCACGAGGGGAGACTAACACCTCACTGTGTTCCAAACTCGCCTCGTTGCTTCCGACAGGAGGACGAATGACAGCGACCGCTTATCGGCTCACACGACGTGTAGCGAAGCGTGACGTGACGGCCCCGGGACGTGAAGACTTTGGTTTTTCTGCCGGCCTTTTGCATATATATTTTTTTTTCTCCGGTGCGTTGTTAAGAAGTCGGGAGGAGAGCTCAGTGGCAGCTTTGCGACGCCCGGCGGCTCCTGTGGGCTGTAAACACGCCGGAGCGGCGCCCTGTCAGCCGGACGTCTACTTTAAAGCAGATGAGCCTCGCTGCCCCGGGAGTCCTCGTCAGACGGCGGAGGGAAGACTGGTGAGATGCTCCGAGTCGGCATTGTGACATAACGGAGCTTCATGGGAGCACACAAACACTTGAAGTCTCTGCAGGACGAATGAAATGAGTGTTTATACACCTCAAATTGTGCAGATGTTTGATAATGAATGCCTCAAAGGTACATGCGTGTGGATGATCGATCGATAGGTCTATAGGTAGATATATAGGTAGATAGGTCTATAGGTAGGTAGATATATAGGTAGGTAGATAGATTTATATACGTAGTTAGATAGGTCTATAGGTAGGTATATAGGTAGGTAGATATATATATATATATGGTAGGTATATATATATAGATAGGTATGTAGGTAGATACTTTATTCATCCCCAGGGGGAAATTTGTTAAAATGGGACAGTATTACTAAAAAAACAAGTTGGAAAATCATATAAAAGTACAACACACGTGGTCTTTCTTGCTATTTAATTCTACGTCACTAGCTCTCAGCGTTGCATAGTCACGTGGATGTTTTCATTCTTGTATCCCTAAATGACTTCCTATTGCCATTGTTTTTTCGTTCTGTGCGCTACAAAAAAGAAAACGGTTCATCCACGTCGAAACACGAAAAACCAATAGATTGCATTTCGTGACTATTTAAATCGTTAATCACAATTTCCTACTATCGTTATTGTATAATCTTTCTCTAAAACACCCCAAAAAAGGTGGAAAACCAAAGCTTGTTGATAGAAACGGCATCTTGTTCGAAGCCATACTGTAAATGTGCCCTTAAATACAAGTCAGACACTTTTGTGCATAGACAAACGTTCTCCTGAGAAGGAGCGCTGTGAGCTGGACTCGCCAATAACGGTTGTGATGATGAAATGAAACATACAAGTTAAGATGTATCACTCTCCTGAAAAGACTGGATGCTTTTAGCGGGTACCGGCTGGTTTTCGGCTTTGAAGCGTTAATGAATCGATAGATAAAAAGACAGAGACAGACAGTAACTCGGAGGTTTGAAGATGTTGGTGTTTTCTAACACATTGGTTATCCAGCAACCAGTTGCATCTGGAAGAAACACAACATTGGAAAACTCACTGACATTTACCAAATCAATACACACTGGGTTTAGTTTTCTGGGATCTCGTTTTTTTATTTTATTTCAATGCAACCATAACGGACCTCGCCTCCTTGGAATTGCGGCGATGTCGTTGCTAATTGTTTTGACAATCACATTGCTTTAGAAAAAAAGCTGATTATTTTCTCTTTTTTTTTTGCACAGCAGACATCGAGAGAGAGAGAGAGAGGCGGTCTGAACGGATGGCATTCGAGAAAAGGACACGGTTGTGGTTTCCATTAAACATCATTTATAATAAATGTTTGTAATAATTGGGTCGTGCTGAAAGTCACTGTGGACTTTGCCTGTATTAAACCAGTTCCACAATTTATCCCCAACCTGAAAATAGTGATTTAACTAAAAAGTTTGATAGTGCATGTCGTCAGTACGGGCAGATATTGTATCACATGAGAGGATATTTTAGTTTCCACATTTTGAGTCACATTACCTCATGATGATCGTAGTAAATGTGGGAATTAGTTGGATGTAAAGAAAATGTCCTTAAGACAGCGATTCCCTACCTACCACACACACACACACACACGTCTGCAAACGACTTGTTCTTCACACAAGTGAACATCTCCGGGACCCTTTTGCACATGCTCAGTGAGGCGTTGCGTCACACCATTAAGGAGTCATTTGTCATGCGGCTGTGAAGCGGCAGGTGGACCACACTGTTCTCTGGCAAATACTAATGAGGTTTGCAGTGGACTTTCTGCATCTAAAGCACCGTTGTTATCCACGACAGATGGGCACCAATATTTTCTTTTTTTATGTTCAACAAAGTATGGTAACTGCAAATTTAAATACAAATGTTTTACTGTGTTTTTCATGTCATAAACAAAATTAGAGAATGGTTTAAAAAAAATAAAAATCTGAGAACCACACTTTTTCTTTCCTCTCCCCCTGTTAGGGTGGCCAGGTTTTGGACACAGAGGCAGGCAGAACTCTGAAGCTGGAGTCGGGGCAATAATCCAGCTGCTGGTCCTGGGCAAGAAGACAGGCACGGTTAGGACATGGGATCAACAGGACGTTTTCAGAATCTCAATAGTTACGTCTTAGCGGCAGCTTGAACTAACTTGAACTGAGTCTATAGTCCGGGGCAGACTGAGAGCAGGAGTGGAGCTTTTGAAGGCACCTGGTCAATCAAGCCCCAACTCCAGCACACCAGGTTCACATCAGCAATTAGCCACCTACACACCAAGAGAGAGATAGAGGTGTAGTAGATACAGATCAGAAAGGAGGGGTATGCTGGTGGATATGGAAGGACAAGGGATGGAAGGAAGAGATCTGTGCAATATTCTAGAGTGGGGATCAAGTAAGCTGGGAAGAAGGTGCTTGAGCAAGTTTTTGAGAGCAACGGGACTGATGGGGAAGGTGTAGGAGGTGGGATCCGAAAGGTGGCAGTAATGCAACAGCAAGCTGCCGTTAAAAACCATAGAAGAAGAAGGAGAAAGAGAAGGAGAGAGCCTAGTAGGCAGGTGAGGAGGGCATGACACCCCCAAGGTACGAGGCAAGGTTGGCTCCAGAAGGCCGCACATTAAAACACTGTACAATACCGTCCACAAAATGATCTTAGAAATGATTGAGCATCGGGGCAATCAATATTTTAAAGCAATAACCATTTTCACTTTTCAGAATGCACCTCCCATAGAAGTTCAGCAGCCGTTAATCTTCAACTCAAGCTGCCTTGGGGAACAACTGTCGGAGCAGCTCTCTTCTTCCGCGGCTTTCTGTATCGATGACTGCAAACGGGTGAAACTTCATTTTTGAGAAATATTACAGAAGCACAACACACATCCGCCGGCAAAAGAGGAGCGGAGATTTTCACAGTGTTCATATGGGGCTCTGAATGGAGCCACCTCTTGAGGAAGAAAACGCTCAGAAACCGAGTTATCAAACAGACCTTTAGAACACAAATTACATTATTAACCCTCCGAAGGGCCTTGCAAAGCTAAAAATGATCTTTGGACCTCTCCTCACCACCTCACACCTCTCATTCTCCGCAAGTCGGGAGTCTGATTAATAATGCACATTCTGTAGCGAACAAGGCTCACATTTTAAATGACTTCATTTGGATTTCTTTAGTTTTTTCGACTGAAACCTGGCAACGTGAGACGGAACGCATCCATCTAAATGAACTATACCAAGTGGAACTACACCATTTATAATACGGTGAAATCAAGCATTGTGATTGGTTGAGAGTGAGTCACGAGGTGTACTTTATTGAGCCATAAAGTCCTGTACGACCTGCTTACATTTATCTGAGCTTTCCATATCAGTGCGCACTCAAAATAACAGGTGGATTTTTGAAGGACTCCTCTCCAGGAAATGGAGACCTTGATTTTGGCTCTAAATGCTCTTGTTCCAGAGGGGTAGAGCTTATCTCGGCACTCTCATCAGTCCTGATGTCCTCACTGGAGCCGATTGAGATTGTGGGAGATGATTCTTGAGGAGATGGAGTGAAAGATGTTAAATCACTGCTTTCCGCCTCGAGATCATCAACCAAATCCGGATCAGTAGCCAGTGGGACCTTTTCTTTTTACTTTTTTATTTTTATTTGAAGAACCACTTCCTTACAGACTTTCATCCTCTTAGAGATGGTTTTACGTTTTCTCGAAAATGTGCTCCTTTGGCTGGAACCGGCTGGTGAGAGAGGGAGTTGAGGGACGGACTTCAGGGCGTTCTCATCAGTCCCGATGTCCTCACTGGAGCCGATTTTGGTCGTGGGAAACATCTCTTCAGGGGACCCACATCTAGATGAATCTGTGTTTTTTTACAGGGTCCTCTGATGCTGCATCCATTTTTAAGGACTCCTCTCCAGGAATTGGAGATCCACTAATGCAGCCTTGCAAAAGACAAATGCAAAACTATCAGACAAAAATAACGACACAAACAGAAAAGGCTGATTCTCTGGGCTCATTATCTCACTGCAGGCTCTAATTTTCTTGAAAGTGACTGAGTGAACAGTTGTTTTTAGTGTAATATATATGTGTACGGGATGTTTTTAGTTTAATAGCACGTAAAAAACAACAGAACACCTTCCCAGACACAACGGTGACATTTCATTTGCTGTGCTGAGTTGAACTGGCAGATGTTTGACAAGTACGAGGTTAAAAACACCCAGAGATTCGGTGAACAAGGCGGAGAAAATGAGAGTTTTTGTCTCTCCCAAAAGGCCCAAAGGCTCATAAGTCAGTCTTGTGTGTCGGGAGGTTTCCTCCTTTTACTGCCGGCACAACTGTCAATGTTGACAAATGGTTTTGATTTCTCAGTCCCCTAAAATCTATTACTGAGACTGAAAGAACCCTCAGTGCTCGTCTCTTAACAGTGAGTATATACACATTCACTACAGCTGCACACACTGCAACATACCGGAGGGATAATCAGCATCTCCATCATCTTTGTTTGGACTGTTTTATATTATTATTTTCGAACGTAAGTACACACTGGTTCAAACTACTTCACAGACAAAACACTACTACATCGACATAACCGCGTCAACAATCTAAAGATCATTTTCAAAAATGTGTTTTTTATAATTAAGAAAATGTTCCAACTACAGGCCAACGGTGTCTATGAAGGTAATTTAATTTTGGGGAAAAATGCACACTGCATACAAAAAGAGTAATATAGTACAATGTCTAGGCTTACATTGTCTTCCTTTGCATTAACTTCCTTGTTCACAGGAAGTTATGTTCAGGCAACTTAGGTCAAAAAACTCCATAGTTAAGTTAACCCACAATACTACACAACATGGGTCAAAGGTGACCCAACAGAGTTTTAATTGTAAATATCTTTGCAATAAATGTATTTCATCATTCAAAATTCTAGTAATTCCTCAATTAACTTGTTTTTGATCGTCACAAATTAAATTTTTCATTTGTCCTTTCGTACTTTTTAAATAAAAATCATTTTTGTATCACTACCCATCTAAGGCACAACAGGTGTGCAAAATGACCCGTATTCATTTCACATCTTATTTCATGCATGGCTGTTTCTTTGCTATATCTTTTCAAATCTATTCATTAAATCATTTAATATTGTTTTTGATTACCATACATTTTTTTACTAAAATAGTTGTTATATTACTACATCAAGTTTACAAAAAAGATTATTATTATTATTTATTTTACAATTGTTTTACCTAAGAAAATATTGGATATCTTGTGAAAAGATAACTGCACATAATATTTGAACATTACTTAACCTTGACATCCATTACTGGTGGAAAAGAGACACATGTCCAATATTATTAGTTAGCTGTTAACATTTTCTATTCTAGCTAGCGGCTGTTGTCCTCCTGAGCACCATGCATGACGACAGAGCAGTGGACAACAACAGTGTGAAGAAGAAACCAGAAGTGATCCAGTACTCTAACCGAACAAAATCAGGAGTGGACACAACGGATCAGATGGTTCGCACCTACAAATGCAAACAGAGAACACGGAGGTGGCCCATGGTGCTCTGGCACAATGTGCTGGATGTTCCACCCTGAATGCCTACACCAACTTCACACCCCGAGTACATGGGTGGTGTGACCAATGCACTGCGGCTATTCATCAAGGAGCTGGGCAAAGAGCTTGTAATGCCACATATGAAGAGGCACCCACCTCCAAACACATATAATAGAGGCAATGGGAGAATGTGGGTTAAAAAAAAACCAAAAAACGTTGTATGGTGTATGGTTGTGTGACCAAGTGACAAATAAACATTTCAAATATTAAGTGTATTTATTTTGGTCTAAATCACTGCTAAAATAATATTTAACTAAATCCATATTATAGTATGTTTTTTTTCTAAATTTGTAACACACCTACACATATGGGGCATTTTTTACCCATGTTGTGTTTTAGAAGGCATAGCTTGTGTATCAAAGGGTTAAAGAAAAGAGCGTGGGTAGAAAGTGAATCACGTAAGCAATAAGTCAACATCAACTTTAATTTACAGGGGACACAAACAAAAAGTCCTGTGTTTTCTCTTTTGTTTGCTTTAATATGGCTACAGGCTTTACTGTACAAGCCCTATGTTTATATTGTTTTCTGTTGCGAGGGGACCAACTAACAGCTCTGGTGACGTGATGTATTACAATCATCACAAGAGAAATACATATTTCCTTTGAAGCAGACAAGAGAGTAAACGTGTAAATGACATGTGCTGCCGCCTAGTTGAAACACGAGTGATCAGTAATTGGTGGTGCATCATGTTGTTGCCAGGCGGGCCAGTGTTGGGAGTTGGTGTCTCTCTGTTTAGGTCTGTTCGGATCGACCACATTGTTGGATCGTGCCTCTTTGTCTATTTAAAACTGCTTTGGAATAAATTTATTTTTTGCCGTTTATTTGTTGTTGTTTTTAATTAAGTTATCTACTCAGCTTGGCATGGGTCCATTATGGTTTCCATCCCAAATCCAGAAAAATACCTTTTTTTTACGCGAAAGCGATACGGATCTCTCGCGGGAATTGGCGTATTTTGTTTCTTCGGGGTTGTACGCAAACAGGCAAACAGAAGACTATCAATACGGCAGCACATGAGCCTTGATCAAACAGCTGTTGTGCATTATGGTGCAAAGTACTTAGTTGCGCTCACGCTGTGTGTTGACTGAAAGACAGAAGTTTCATTAGAGCCATCAGAATTTCCTGCGCATTAACAACAAAGATGGAACCGACCGAAAGTGCTGAACATTTTGGTTTTTTTTAAACTTAATTGGGAGGTACGGTACGCCGCTTTGAGCGGGCAATAAAAGAGAGGAGTAGATTGAAAAAAGCAACTCCTACTGTGATTAACAAAGCCTCAAAGCACTACTCTGTGTGAATTCATCCCACCCCAGTGTTCCCATCAGTGTGAAATAACTATAACCACGATTCATTACACCAGGCAATGTGTCCAATCGTAAAGGGTTCACACTTCACCGTTTCTGTTGGATCACAGAAATTGACCTCGGGATTAATGAATGCCATAGTAGATCCTTTTCTCTCTTTTTTTCTGAAGCAGAACTCCGTTGGCCTTTTCATCACTGAACCATATTCTGCTTTTATTCTTTGTTTCTATGTCCATTGAGTGTTGCTCCATTTTTATGTACGCATGTATTGTATGTAGGTAATCCAAAAACATTGAGACCACCATAATGGATAAAAATGGAAAAAAACTAAGGAGAAGTGATAATATTAAAATGCCCTGAAAAGTGAAAGAATGACATTAAATGTGCACATCCGAAACAAAGCCTGAAGTTTAATGAAAAGCTTTTGAAAAATGTGAAATGTGGTACTTATTTACCAAATCTACCAGGGCATAATCAACTGAAAGGTTTTTCCTGATCCGATATGAGGTCCAAAATCAGAATTGAAATTTAATTTAATTGAAATACAAACAGAAAAGGTATTTTACAAAGATCCAAAACTGGTCTCACATTGTGCATCATCCCCTTATTTGATTATGCAACAGTGTTCAGGAAATGTACAGTGGGAACAAAAGTTTCAATTTGCCACTTGAAAATTGCATTTTCGCACCCTCGAGAAAAATATATACGGTACCAATGCAGTATGGAACATCAAGGGACCTCCTCTGCTGCAGCAGTGCTACCAACGCCACATGGATAATCGATATCTCAGTGCAGACTAAAATAAATCTTCTTCTTTCACTTCTATTTCTGGCCTCTAAAATGTCCAAATGTCTCTCCTAGGGGCACAACGATATTTCTTAGGGGCAGTGTTGCCCTTTGCCCTGGTGGATTTCTGACGCCGCACTAACCAGTTGCATGGAATAGAGTAACAAATCCAAGGCAGTCTTTAGAACTTTGGAATATTGACAGCTTCCCAGCAGGTTGAGAATTCAACTCAATAAACCATCTCAGCTCAGTACAGAAATCCATTTGGCTCAGAAGCACCAACCTTTCAATCCATCGGCCAAAAAACGAGAACAAACACAAGAGGCGCGGCGTAATGGGAGAGGGGAAGATGCCAAGGAGGCATGAAAATACAACATCTTGACAGAACCTGAGGATTAAATCAAGAAAATTGTCACTTTGGTACAGATAATTTGATTTACCTAGGAAATGATCACTCTTCTTCTTCCAGATAGAATAGTACTGTGCCTATGTATGATGTTTCAAATATAAAAATTAAATCCATTTATTTGAACAAAATTAAATCTAAAGTATTCAGATCAATAAGTGTAAATTCATTTAAAAGTGTACAATCAAGGGTACATTATTCATGTGGCATGTGTTTTCTTTTTAGCACCTCTCACTGAGTCGAAAGACATTCAGCACTAACAGATCTCTGTCCCTGTGAATGTGCTTAAATAAACACAAACTCGCATATGACCTGTCCTTAAAATAGCCACTTCCTGTCCCTTATGGAGCACCCCTAGAGTTTCCGGGGTTCGAAGCGGGGTTACGGACCACAAAAGGTGACGGAGAGGAGGACACCTGCCAGAGGAACATATGGGCCAACCGGGTTGTGACGAGATGGGATGTGACAGACAAGAGAGATCCCTGGAGATCCACCTGATCCGGGGTCAAGCTATAGCTGTGGAGGCATCTGTGGGCAGGAGGGAAAGTCCTCCCGAGTGAACTGGTGCCGCAGGCATATATTCACATATTCAGGTGTTTGACTTCAACCAAGAGAACAAAGCTATGTAATAACCCAATCTGAGCATAGATGGGATGACAACTTCCTTGTGAGAGTCATATTAAACAAAATACAGTAGTATTTATTAATTCAGTACAACCACCGGAACAATAACTACAATTTCCTGTCCTTCAAAAGACCCCTAACACCAGCTTCTATCCAAATTAAAATGTAAAATGTGCAGTGTTTTGCACAACGTATTAGTTAATGTATGGTGGCTGTGGTTCAGAAGGAGAGCGGTCGTCCTTTAATCAGAAGATTGGCAGTTTCGATCCTCCGGAAATATCCTCGGCCAAGACACTCAACCTCAAAAAGTGTGTGAGTGTGCATTAGTTTAGATCTTAAAGAGCGGGATTTAAAAATACAAAAATCATAATTTAATCATTTAAAAACTAAACGGAAATGAACTTTGAGCTTTGTGTGAGGCGTGAACATGCACAACACTGACAATATTGTTGCCTTAATATGAAAATAGAACGTTTCACATGCAAAGGTGTATTTTCAAAATGCAAAAGTTTAGGTTTAGTCAACAATACTTCTCTTAGTCAGGGTTTAGGAAAAGAGAACGCGGGTGCTGTTAATGTGGTGTGTTGACAGTTTGTTGCATGCCCGGTCCGCTGCAGACAACTGACCAAGCCAAATTAGTCAGGACATTGTGGATTATGAGGACATTTTCAATGTTTTGGTTTTATGGCTGAATTTAGAATTAAGGTGTAGGTTATGGTCAATAATTTACCTGGGTTGGTTCTCCTTACACACAAACAATGTTGTTGTCACCCTCGGATGCTCTAGCTTTGACTCCCAATTATTAAAAACTACTGCAGATACTCAATAAAGCAAACAGCTCAGCTTTGCTATTTAATTTGTCTGATTTCTCATCGATCGATCTTACTTGTTTGCCATATTCTGCTGTTCCGCTTAATGCAGGCCTCCTGCCTCTGGCCAAATAACCCCTCCATTTAATAACCAGCGGATGCTATCCACCATTTATCTGTATTCCTCCAAGCAGCCTACACACCAGTTCAAAACGTGTGCTGCTCTGCTCAGAGTTGACTGACCCTTCTGGCTGGAATAGTTGAACTTTACCCCCCTTTTCTCTTCCGGCATAGGCAGAGGATGAATCATGTAGCATTTAAAGACTTCTCTGCACTCCGTCTCCAAAGCATAAACCCTGTAGAGTGCATTGGTCACAAGAGCACTGATCTTAAAAGCAGGCAGATCTGCATTCACGGTCTGTTTGTATGCAATGAAAAGACCTCCTACCTCCATACAGGTCATTCATCTCAGGTCACTAGTCGTCACTTTTGTTGATTTTCTTATTCATTCAGGCTCCTCTGTGATGATGAAAGTGAAGCATGAGGAACGTGGGAAGACCGTCAGTGCAGAGGGATTTTTCATTTTGTAATGGTTTGACAAGGCCGACAAGGTGTGTGTGTGCTGCAGGAACTCAGACATGGATTGCTTCGTGATGTCACTGGTTATTTAAGTGCTCGCTGATTAAATAACTGTCAAGTTTTTTGTTGTTGCTTAATCCTCTTTGAAGGTGTATGCTTGTGATTTGTGTATTTTCATTTTTATACCTCCCCAAAGCACAATTATAATAAATTAACATCTTTTACAGTAAAAACACCATATTTACAGATACAACATGTATGAAAAAATAAATCGTAGATAACAGCCAAGCCTAAATTTGTATTTATACCTTTTACAATCTAATAATATCGATCCTGCAAATAAAAGCCCAGGGTTTAAAATTGTATTTGCTGTGAACCTTTCTTCAGATATGTGAGGTCTTATTGCGAGCATTATCGGAGCTCTCAACAGCATCTCGTGGTCTTCATCAGCTCGTGGAGCTGGTTTAGTTGTCGTCCAGCGTGGAACTTGGTGTCGGGACTTAAATGGACTCCTTCGTCTTTTCTCCAGTTCGTGACCTTTGACTGTTTCCCAGTCGATACTCTTGACTGGATTTGCTCCGCTGTAGAGCCGATGACGTCGGTGTCTACTGTAAGGTTCTCTCTCTTTCCTGGGTCTCTGTCGTTTCACCCAAGTTGCATCGCGAAGTTCCGAAAAAAACTAGTAAATTGCCCTTTGAATTGAGATTGTGGTCCTGCATACGGACATTATATTATTATGTCACAGAGAAATCAGGGTTCATACACATGTTGACCAATGGATTTCATGGCTGTAAAAAATATTTCCATGAGCAAACATTTTGTGAAATCTCCGTGTGTACATGAGTTTACCTTAAATGACACCAATGAATGAGAGACAATAGTTTGATTAAAAGAATAAATATTTATATAAATGATTATTCTTTTAATCAAACTGCGTAAATGAACATATGAATATAACAAATGTACCTCACTTTTGGGCAAAAACATTTTTTTAAAGGACTTTTCCAGGCCTGGAAACAACCATTTTAAAATTCTAGGACTTTTCCAGGTTTTCCATGACTGCATGAACCCTGAGAAATTGAACAGCTGCATAAGCGGGTCTCAACTCCCGCACTGACGTGAATGCTTAGAATCCGTTTGCAGTAATGTAAATAGTTGATGGGGGTAAAAACACCTAATTAATCCTTTTTAAAGTTTCATCGGGAACACATTCAGATCATCGTCTTAAAGGTGAGATATTGAGTGGTGAGGGTGAAGATTAGGGCTAGTGGTTGAGGGAATTAATGGAATCAACGAGGGTCCCGAGAAGACGGGCGCAGACGCATGTGTGCCTGCAAGTATGAATATTAAATCGGTGGTTATTGATTCCAGGGCGTCAGGATTCAGAGCCCCGCTGGTTTTCCAATCGTGGGATTTTACACCTGGGATGTCAGGTGAACTTGAGGATCGATAAGATAAAAAGAGCACGAGACACCGAGGAAGCAAATGCATTTGTGTGCATAAACTACGGACTCTTATTTTTTGCCTTTCAACTATAAATCTGATACTTCTTTTTATTGAAATCAATACATCATAGACTCGTAATTAATTCTGACGGCTAACCCAGCAGCACAAATATTAACCTGGTAGCACAAAGGAAGGGAGCACAATGGCTAACCATGAGTATAAGCCACACCCACTGAGCCAAAGAAGCCATTTCAAACTGAAATCGCAACGTGTACTTCCACGACGGCCATTTTGCTTGTGTTTATATGATGGTGGTATTTAGCGGTGCCCATGCAAACAGGAAAAAAAAGCCCTTGATGGCATGTAGTTCTGCCTCTTAGGGTGTCACTATAGAGTACAAGTGTGTGTGTACCTGTCTCTGTGTGTTCGTCACCGTACAGCCTTCACCTTGCTGAAAGCCTCGTATGCCGTTTATACATGGTCTATATGTACAGGGCCTTTATGAGAGCAAGAGAAAGGTTTCTTTCTGTGTGTGGGTGTGTGCATGTCAGAGAGAATCACAACTTCCCTCCCGGCTCCCTGCATGAGCCACCGAGGTGCAGGTTTTGTATGCGTTGAATACGCCATCGCACCTCTTCCCTCAGAACCTGGGGAAGTGAGACACCGTGACTCTTCACACCCACTAACATCTGGCTTTTGTCTTCATTTTGGAAAGGTTTCAAATCGGCGTTTGTTCCTGGGACGAATAACTCTGCAGCAGTCGAGGGTATTTTAAATCGGCTCCAGATGGACACTCGTTTTTGTTACGTTTATTAATAAGGTCTCCTCAAAGCCACCGGACTCGGTTTTAATTTCGACGATCATCATCAGTTACACTTTTCATCCCAAAACTCTCAAAATAAACCCTTTTAATTTATGGAGTTAGATGTGAAAAGCAACAGCCTCGCTGATCATTGTAAAACACGCTTCATTGGTACTGACGTTTTCATCAAGGGATCAAAATCATTAGGGAACTACTATAGGACACTGTTCTATAAATATATGATAAACAAGATCACGAGACACCCGTAGGAGAGGTCATCAGCAGTCAGAAGTGCCTCTCGCTAACGCTCCTTGATTGTCATTGGCCTACTTACGCCGTAATGAGAGCCGACAGTCTCTCTCGGGTTCGGAGGGGCTTTCCACACAGAGGATTCTAGATCTGACGACGATCTGAAGACTTCAGTACGCATTTCCTCACAATCCACCGGAGACATTACGCAGATGCAATCGTGTAGTTATGCCGCAGCCATAATTTTCTCATTTAAATCTCATATATTTTATATTCTTTCCGACAGGAAGAGCTGTCAGAAAAAGCTTTCATGAAGACTGAATCCCTTTTTTCTAAAGCTTGAAACTTGCACACAGAGCTTCTTGTTTTCGAGGTGAGACGTTGCCTGTGTGTGTGTCACAACTGCAGGCTAATGGGAGCTTCACATAAAAGCAGCTGTGCACATCTCCACTGTGTGCATGACAGACACTCAGTCATCTTTTTCCTTCCATCGTTTGGCTCTTCAGATTGGAAATAAATCGGCTAAATAAATAGTGGATAACGGATAATTTTATGCCCATCAGCGTCCCGCCAAAAGAGACGCTTGCCTGACTAATCTACAATAGACTTCAGTCGCACACGCGCCGCACTGCTGTAGGCTGTGCATCAGATACCCAGGAAATCACCGTTACTTAAGAACAGTGCGTAGGATTTAGGGAAATAGCGGTGAGGTTGTGAAATGTGAGAGGCCTGTGTTTTGGCGACTAGGCCCATATCTATGGTTACTTTGTTATCAGGATGCACGGCTCCTCTGGGACCGATGTAAAATATATCCCAGTGGCCTTTAATGTGTGCCGCGGCGTATTATCCAGCTCTGTAATGAGACAGGATTGAGGAAACGACTATTCTTTACATGCATTTTGAATGCAAATGGCCGATGAAAGCTGTCAGATTATAAATCTGATGAGTGTGCGTTTGGAAATAAATTGTCCCGAACTTCTTAAATGTACATTGATTGTCGCAGTCGTTTGTTTGTGTGAGGTCGTCTCATCTTCCCTCTTACTCAATAGCCTCCGACAGGTGCCGTCGGCTGATTCATCCCACCTGTAAATGTCCAGGTGCAACGCTCATATTTTTCCTTCTCCTAACGATGGTATGATTTTGTAAGCTATTGGTTCCTTGGATTCCTGTTTTGAAGTGGAATGTACATTTATTTGCCAATTTCATAGTAGGTGGTGAATAAGTGGTGATCAGAGGAATATTAGAGGTAAGTATTATAGGTTTGGTCACCAGGAACCTTTTATGGCATTTCCTCAGAAAAGACCGTGCTGGTCAAAGCTTGAAATAAGGTTTTGACCGCCATCCTAAAATCTCTAGGCCTCTTGCAAATCCTATGGAACCTGACTAATTGTGATTTGATGAGGCCCTCAAAGGTGTGTTTTGGGTGGAAACTAGTCTTATTTCAATAAAGCATGTGTGTCCGTTTGCTTAAAGAATACTTTAATAGCCAATCTTGTTGTCTGTTGGAAGTCCTCTCTTTTGAAAGTGGTATATCCAGGAAGTCCACTGAAGAGCTGTACCACCCTTAATTTGTAGGAACCATTGATTGTTAAATTGAAAAAAAATCATTTTACGTGAGTTTGATGTCCAGTAATTGTAATAGCTCCTTATCCAGTCTTTTTTTAAATGTATTATTTGGATGTTTTTTAAACACATTTAATTAATGGCCTGCATTAGAGATCCCAGTGGGGAGGAACAAGAACACTTTTTTGATGTTCCGAAACATAACGCCACGGATCGCACGCTGATGTTTTTCCACATCAGCGTGCGATTCAGACATTGCGGCTCCCGGGATGTTTTCTTGACAGTAAGAGATGTCAGCGGCATGTTGCGGGGGTGTGGAGACTCCTCAAACCGCAGGATTTCACCGGGCACGACTGTCGGGCGCTCCCCACCACAGTGATTTCCAACGCAGCAAAAATCAGCAGTGTTCACTGAAGCGTAGATAAAAGAAAGGAAGAAAAAAAAGGAAAGAAAAGCACCAGTGTTTATAACCTCACTCCATCAGAGTTAATTTAGGAGCCTCGGAGGCATAGCAGTTATTTGAGGGAACAAACAACCGTCTAATCAGCACTTGTCAACACCAAATAATCAGTCGCTGAAGACTCGGAACTTATTATCCCCGGAGAATTGGCTGTGTAGTTTCTGACAAGATGGCCGCCGCCGCGTCTGTGGTGTTTTTTCCGTATCTCGAAACAAGACATTCCCTTTCAAAAGAGTAATTACGCTCTTGTGCAAGTTTTCACGCTTAAAGCAAAATGCATTTAATCGTGCGACTACAGCGTCGGAAACATCAAGAGGTGTCCTGACATCACGACGCATATTCACAAAATGTGGTAATGGATATTGTTTAGTCTGTAATTACCCTTTCTTTATTTTGGAGCAGTCAAGGTTTTTTTGGGGGGGGGGAACAACTCTTTTGTACACTCAGTAAGTTCAGTTTTTAAACTTATTAATTAATTTCTTTGTCTTCTGCACATTCCTCAGTGTCCCAAGGTTATCCTCTTCACTGCTAATCATTTTTCATTTATTTAAACACATGATTATTCTTTTGTTGCACTCGGTCTTGAATAAAAAAAAAGTCCTCTGATATCTTGTCAGATTTCTCCTCCAGCAGTCTTATCGCCTCTTTCAAAAGCTTTTGAAAAGAAATCCGCCAACCGGAGGTGATGTTCAGGTGTAAAAACAGCTGCTCCCTGTCACAGTAGATGGGAGTTACAAACCTATATCTGATAACACCCAACGGCGCATTGTTTTACAGTGTAATATTGTATGTCACAACGGAAGGTGAAAAAAAGGTGTTCCGTATAAGTTTCTATGCACATGAAAGTGTTGTTTGTTAAGTTATTGCTTCATCTCAACTAATCAAGAACTCGACCTTTTGATGGGAATGAAGATCTCACCAGGAGACACACTTCACAATGTTTCAGAGGAGTCAGGAAATAGACTCGTCGCCAGATAAAAGTGCCTGCCCTGAATTCGCACTTCAATAGATTCAACAGCCCCAGGAGAAGGTTTTCCAGGGTATTAATGTTTGATGTGTGTGTGTGTGTGTGTGTGTGTGCATTCAAATGGCATAATGGTGTTTTAAATATACAACCTTAAAACTCCACATCCGTCACAATGCGTTACTTTAAGGCACAACTGTTCACTTGTCATTGCTGAACATTGGACGTAGTGTCTGTACTTTACGCCACCGTGACACATTTGCACAAAACGTTTTTGCACATTCCTGCACAGCTCTTTAATTTGAACATAGTCTTCATGTTTATTTTATTTCATGTTTTTTTTTGTCTTGACATTTGTTTCCCGAGTGTCGCAGTTCTCGCTGTGTGTTTTATTTCCCTTTGGTATGATTATTGTTATGCGTCGAAACACTAAAGGCACATTATTGGCACGTTAAAACCTATTAAAAAAAAAGTGAACCAATCAATGAGCTGCAGACGACATGCTGGACTCTGAAGCTCCGCCCACACAGCGCTGGTTGCTTGTTTATTAAAAGTTTATTAATACTGTGTTGCGACAATGCACACCATCGGGTCCCACGCAATACACCCACCGAGTGTAGAGTGGATCATGTGAACGGTTCTCGAGCTATGCGAAGGACACACACACACACATGCAGACAGAGATTCTTTGATATTTGATTTTGGGGATCTCAGAGTATTGATTCATACAAATCTCTGCAACTACAAAATTTACATTAGCCTCTAATCTTAACCGTGCAACTGTAGAGTCCATTTCGTCCACTTGGGGGCAGCAAAAACACGCTACGAACAGAACATTCACACATCATCTGCATTTATCTGGAGTCGTGTTTCCACCTGATGAATGGAAGCAACACTTCTTTTGTCCTTTTATCTCCGGTTGGGTCTCCACAAACTCTTCGTGAGTTATTGCCAAGTACCTTTCTAATATGCATATTGTTAATACAAAATAGTTGGTTATAGACCCGCTGTGTACCCCCAAAGAGTAAATGTAACCTTCAGAACAAGAAGAAACAACACATCCTTAAGGACGTTTGTGGAGGCATTTGCTTTACAGTGTTAACTGATGATGATGATGATGAAGATGAAGATACAAGTATTATTACAGGGTTCGTACGGTCATGGAAAACCTGGAAAAGTCATGGATTTTTTAAATGGTTATTTCCAGGCCTGGAAAAGTCCTTGGGAAAAAATGTAATCCCAAAAGTTTTGGAAAAGTCATGGAAATTTTTTTATATTCATTTATGCAGTTTGATTTAAAAGAATAATCATTTATATAAATATTTATTCTTTTAATCAAACTATTGTCTATGTGTAATTAGTATAAAGATAATCACATTATGTTGCACTCAATATCTCACTTTGCATGCGGCTGCAACAAGAAGCACCAGTTCATGTTGTATATTGTGAAAATTGAAAATTAAATGTATTACAATTACAGTACATGCTGTCTCAGGAACATTATCATTCACATCATCCACTAATATTTTGATTTTGATAAGACAAACTCAGCGTAATTCCTCCCTTTGTCCACTAGCTGGTGGTATTTCCCCACAGCTTCAGTCATGTGCAAACAACCTCTTGTTTTAAACCCCTCCTCCCCGCTGTGTGTTATACACACACACATACACACACCCTGCTGATGTTGTAATTTAGTTTTTCCACATTTCAGGGCTCAAAAGACGCTCGGCTTTCTCTGATGTCAGCACGATGTCCTTTTCCGTTACAAAGCGCTGAGAATCAGGAGCCCTTCCTGTAAGGACAGGTCTCTGGAGTGGACACTTCCCCCATGTAGCAGATACTGACTTTGATGTTAAGTTTATATCCCTGCAAGAGGGTAGAAAAATAACTAAATACATATATATAACTGACTGTGGGCATATTTGTTGGGGAGGAGCAGGAACAAAGGGGCACGACGGGCAAGATTCTAACTTTGTTTGTCTCGACTTTCCTCCCTGACATATCCGCGTGACATTTAATCTGACATTTAATCACTCACCTTTAGCCTCAACCTGACATGAGCTAAACTCAAACAAGAGCCTACAACCTTCCTTCCTGTTGAAAATGACTTTTCCGTATTTACCAATGTGTTTGTGTCTTAAGTGACTGATGGAGACCATTTTTTAAAATTGGTCCAGCAATGAGGGGGAATGGTGTAATGTTACATATCGGGCAATTCTGCACCGCCCATGTATGCTTTGTTGTTGTTGTTGTTGCCACTGACCGGCTCCAATTGTTATTATTAGTGTCTGACTACAGAAAGAACCATGCAGAGAAAATAAACGCCTTTCGCTTTCTGTGTCTTGTGACTTAAACAAGTACAATACAAAATTCTATACAACCAGAGGAGTCGCCCCCTTGTGGTCACTAGAGAGAATGCATTTAACATATGAAGCATAGACTTCTATACAACCAGATGAGTCGCCCCCTGGTGGTCACTAGAGAGAATGCATTTAACACATGAAGCATAGACTTCTATACAACCAGAGGAGTCACCCCCTGGTGGTCAGGAGAGAGAATGCAGCTTTACCATCTGAAGCATAGACTTCTATACAACCAGAGGAGTCGCCCCCTGGTGGTCAGTAGAGAGAATGCAGCTTTAACACATGAAGCATAGACTTCTATACAACCAGAGGAGTCGCCCCCTGGTGGTCAGGAGAGAGAATGCAGCTTTAACATCTGAAGCATAGACTTCTATACAACCAGAGGAGTCGCCCCCTGGTGGTCAGGAGAGAGAATGCAGCTTTAACACATGAAGCATAGACTTCTATACAACCAGAGGAGTCGCCCCCTGGTGGTCAGGAGAGAGAATGCAGCTTTAACATCTGAAGCATAGACTTCTATACAACCAGAGGAGTCGCCCCCTGGTGGTCAGGAGAGAGAATGCAGCTTTAACACATGAAGCATAGACTTCTATACAACCAGAGGAGTCGCCCCCTGGTGGTCAAGAGAGAGAATGCAGCTTTAACATCTGAAGCATAGACTTCTATACAACCAGAGGAGTCGCCCCCTGGTGGTCAGTAGAGAGAATGCAGCTTTAACACATGAAGCATAGACTTCTATACAACCAGAGGAGTCGCCCCCTGGTGGTCACTAGAAATGATGCAAGTTTTAAAACATGTACTCTGTTCATACAGGAAATAACTGTCTTTATTTGTACTACCATCAAAAGCAATTGTAATCCATGTCCAAATACATTTCCCCCGAAACCTAATTCACAATTCAGTTTAGTTGTATAGGAACATATATATATATATTTTTAGGAGGCAGGGAACACAACATAAGAAAATAGATTCCTGGATGGAAAAATACCCGAAACATAACTCTCACGTGTTCCTCCCGGCGAGGACATACCATTGCTGTAGAGGTTATTCAATAACACCTTCACCGGGCGCCGCTTATCACCGGGCGCACGACGTCGCTTCGTTTTATCTATCAAAGAATTGACGAACAGAGGGAGACTGAAGGGAGGAAGGAGGAAGATCCTGCGGAGACACCAGATGCGGCAGCATTGAGAGCCGTGAGCAGGAGGAGCTGCTCCTCTGAAGGAGGCGTGTGCTGCTTTGCTGACACCTAGTGGTGACCAGCGGGACCTCAGCCTCCAAACAGTTCTCTTATCTCACTTTATTCTGTCGTTGCAATTTTGACTTTCTGTTTTCTGCTTTAATTTGTGATTCTTCGATAATCATTTTCAATACCAATGTAGTCAAAAGCACCCAATTGCTATATAGATGGAGTAGATGGATCACATGTTTTCCATGGGTCCTAATTTTCTATCTACAAACATGGGTTTTTCTTCTTCTTCAGATGACATTGAATATATAATATCTATGATATTTTAATAAAGCTGACGTTTATTTAGTCGGTAGTCCTGTGTTGAAGTTGTTGGTGGGAGGCCTAAAGGGACAGACACGCAAAAAGCAGCCTTTCACTATATCATAGCTATATATATTTATATATTTATATAGAGAGAGAGAGTAGAGTCATTTTCTATAGATTTCTATACAACCAGAGGAGTCGCCCCCTGGTGGTCAGTAGAAATAATGCAAGTTTTAAGACAACAACACAGGTACTATTGCTATATATATATATATATACTCTATATGAAGTGCTGAAGTGAAAGGCTGCTATTTATAATATATATATCAGTGACTGGTCGGCTGAATGTGTGTGTGCGTGTGTGTGTGTGCGTGTGTGTGTGTGTGTGTGTGAGCCCTCTGATGGCTACTGTTTCCCTCACAACCGTTCTCTGACAATTGTAATTTTCTAATTCTTCATGGGTGGTGAGTTGTATTTTTTTTTGGTTTTTTTTAATCCCACCATATCCCTCCAGTTATTAGTATTGATCCAAAAATCGTATAAATCTCAATATCCCTCATTGTTTGGGGGGGGGGGGGGCGGGGGGGGTGGAAATGAAATCAATGCTTGGCCGCGAGCTGACGACACACACATCCGATTACAAACCGTGAAAGACGGCTTTGCTTTTGCACTTCAGAAGGTCGGCCGGAGGTCAGCGCCAAAAGAGCCGTCCCCACTTTTAAGGAGCGTTACAGTCGAGAGGGAACAAACTTTAAAAAAAATACAGCGGCTGCTGTTGCACCGCCTATAACGCCAATTAAAAGAGGCGTAATATGTGGGTGGGTGTTTTATTATTCATTATTGTAACTTTTTTAATTATTTTTATTTATTTATTTACTTTAGTTTTTTTCTGTTTTACTTTCCTGTTTTCTTCTTTACTATTGTTAAACTGACATACACAAACAAATTTAAATACTTGCTCTTTGATCCCTGTGTGTCATATTGTGCATTATCATCAATAAAGTATCTATACATTTTTTTTAAAAAGAGGCGTAATAAACATTATGATTCCTACGATGCCTTTTAACTTTCCTGCCTTTTTCTTATTATTATTTTTATCGTCATTTAAAGGGCCCGATCCCCACGTGGCTTTCATCAGTTTGATTGACAGCGCCCACTTTTACATTCACGTCCGGATCATTTTATGACGGTTTCGAGAAGGTTTCTTTTTTTGAGAACTCGACCCAAAGATCGAAGGATCAAAACGTATCAATGAGGAGAAGAATGTAGAAAGATGTTAAGCAGCTTAAATCTTAATATTTGACAAGATCCCAGTGATTTTTTTTTGGGGGGGGGGGGGGGGGGGGGGGATTAGTGTGCATGGCTGTGGACAACAGCGGGCGGCGGAGGGATTATCAGAGAAGCAATTATTAGGTGTGATATGAAGTCTCCGATACCGGCCTTCAATTAATTTGGATGTGAATTTATAATCACCAGAAGTTTGTAAATCACCTAATGTAGATAAATCATTAATTATACCTTTTTTTATTGATGATTCTTTATTAAAGCGAGTCTGAAACATTAATAAAATGATGTTCATGAAGAACATTCCTGCAGAGGAGTGTTTGCACCAGGACGTGTAAAGTGTGTAAAGTGAGGGTGTGTTATTGTGCAAAGGTTGACACAGATTAATTAATCATTTTTGTATTAAAGTTTCATGCAAACAACCCCTGAGAGGCAGGTTTGGTCAAAACAACTAAAATACTTTGAAAAGCCAGAAAAAAAAGGAGAAAAATTGTGAGTGTCGATTAATTGTGTGTTAAATTAAATGACGTGACACTTTGTTTACAGTCAGGGTGCGTGGGAGGAAATATATATATATATATATATATATATATATATATATATATATATATATATATATATGGTCCCGTATCCGGGCTGCCACTTTACAGCCTTCACGTGCTAATTTGAATAAAATTACCCACAAAGCCCGCAAAACAAAAAGTGATACGAACCCTAAAAAAAGTGACAAAATCTAAATCAATAACAACCTTCGCGCGAAAAACATGAATCGAGTCAAATATCCATTAGCTGCTTGGGTTCTATTGAATCTTATCATGTGGTGCATGCAAACGATGGTGGTATTGATCGCTGTGCGCGTGCACGTGTGTGTGTGTGTGTGTGTGTGCGCGCGTGTGTGTGTGCGTGTGTATTGCATCAGGGTCTGAGGGAATTCCCTCACCGCAGGATCAATGAAGTAATTATCGTGCTCATGCAGCAATTACAACCAGTGAGGATCATGGTCACTATGGTTATCAAAGCGTGTGTGTGTGTGTGTGTGTGTGTGCGTGGGGTTTCCCTTGGCAGAGAGCAGGGATTAGTGGATTATCATCTCTGTCTCTCGCTCCGTGGATTAGTTGTTCTTTATCTACGAGGTAATCGGGGTTCTGCTCTCGTCCGACAGGACCACGAGTCCACACAGTCGCACACGCCGTCGTCGTGTCAACACCGCACACACACACACACACACACACACACACACACACACTCGTGCAGTCGGCCGTCGTATCGACGCAGAGAGAGAGAAGCACGACAATCTGGATTTACATTTTTCCTACAATATGAAAAAACCAGCCTGAATGAGATTTTTTCCGCCCTGACCTTTTTAACCATTAACGATGCGCTCCGGGGGCCTTTTGGGGATTCCATTCAGGTTTATGGAGGAAGACGTGAATGCATATGAAAACACATCCTGGAGATGGATGACGATACAAAATACCTCCGGGGTGGGGGGGGGGGGGGGGGGGGGGGGGGGGGGGGGGGGGGGGGGGGGGGGTTGGTTTGGCTGCAGTGAAACCTTTGGTTTCTCCTCCTTTTATAATTTGAGTTCTTTTGTGAAGAGGTAAGAATACGGGAAGCAGTTGAGGTCACCAAGGTCGTCTCCATGGCAATATTTATATGTTAATAAAATTCAATAATATTGGATATTCTCAGGAAAGACAGGATAACTACTTTTATTACTTATACTTTTATTATTACTACAATACACTTTATGTTGGACAAGAGAGAAACCTACTCTCAGATCTTCTGTATGTTTGCACAAATGGAAGAAATGACAATAAAGCTGACTTTGATATTTATTCATTTAATTAAATTAAATTAAAATGCCCCCAAAGAATTAATTGAAATAAAAGGTTTTGAAACATTTAGACTGTGGGGAAATCTTCTTTCTTTTTAATATATATATATATATATGATTTTTATGTTTATTTTGTAATTACAGCTTTTAATAGGTGTCTTACGACTTGGACTTTAGTGGAAAGTTTTAAATATTCACCAATATTTCCAATGTAAGAGGGGGGGGGGGGGAGAACAAGATGAATCCTGGGATTATTGTGTGCAGCTATATCACACTCACTAAACCACACACACACACATGCATGTTGCCCGTAAATAAAGCCCTTTTTGTGTCATATGTCAGCTCTATTAATATTTCTCTAGGGAGGCTGTGTCATTTATTGTTGGAGGCTGTTAAAGCTCTCTGTGAATGTGTCTATAAATAGGAATTACTACTTTGGGGACCAGAGACGTTAAGACTGCAAATCGAAGGCGACCTACATTTCATTTAACGACACGCATTTGGTCATTTTTATTATTATTCCTTCTTTCAAGAGAAAAAGTGTAAGTAACACCAAATCTAATTTTCTTATGAAATACCCATCTTGGCCACCGGGTGTCGCCACATCTCACCACTCAGAACTTTCTTTGTTGTCCCGTTTTCAACATTGTTTATTAACATTTTGTGAAGGATGTTTGAGGATTTTTTTGAATACAACGTTTATTTTGAAAATATTACACCTTGATACAAAAATCATTGCATTGTAAAAAAGACTTTTTTCTTTTAATTTGACAGAAAAACATTTAATTTTCTTTGATATCACAACATTTAAGCTTTATCAAGTTTAAGACTTTTCCCATGTAAACATAAAATATTGGAATGTTTATACTAGCGAAGTGATAAAATGGATATTAATAGAATAATAATAACCCAGCAGACACACAGATAATGCCACGTATATTGCACCCATGAGTCCTTTGAGTTATTCATTTCATGTTCTTTCAACATTTGGCTTAAGTGACGATTGCGTCAGATTATTATTTTTCACCACGGCTGAACTTCTTTATCGGAGACGAACTTCCCGTGAGGCTGCGTGGCTCCGGGCGGCAGCAGCGCCAGGTACACCGGAGTCATGGCGCCCTCCTCCGGGGACTTGGGGGCTTTGTCGCCCGCCATGTCGGTGCGCACCCAACCGGGGCAGCAGGCGTTCACCAGGATCTGTGAGCAACGACATGCCAAGAGCTCACAAACTGAAATCCTACACTTGTAATGTCATTTGTTTTTTTTTGTTTTTTTTTAAATACAAAAAAAAGGGGTGAAAAAGAAGATAAAAAGACGTTGTATTTCTCAGTTACCCCGTCATTTGGTCTCTCCTTGGACAGACGACGAGCATGGATCATGGACAGGACCTGAGGACACACACACACACACACACACACACACACACAAATAATTACCGTCTCTCTATGACATTTCAATCCCTCTTTCTAAACTCGTGCCGGTCTCTCCAACTCGAGATGTCTCATTAAAGGTCGTACCGTCAGCCCGGTCTTGGACGTCCCGTACGCCGAATCGGGCCAGCCCCCCTTTTCGTGCTCGCCCCTCTTGGCCTGCTCCACAAACTGCTCCATCAGTCCCACCAGCTCCTCCTCGGCGATGTCCTCGCTGCGGAAACGCTGCTGGAGGGCCGGCGTGCACTTGTTCAAAGTGCGGGCGCCCACGAAGCTGGAGACGTTCACCACGCGACCTGAAAGTCATGGAATTAAAATTTTTTTATTTCCAGGCCTGAAAAAGTCATTGAAAAAGTTTTTTAAAAATTTCCAAAGTTTTGGAAAAGTCATGGAAATGTGTTTATATTTATATATGTTCATTTATACGCTGAGTTTTAAATAATTAATTAGCTTTCAAAAAGAAAGACGCTCAAAATGTAAGCAGGCATACGCATTTTCTCACTTTTTTTCCATGCATACGAAATGTTTGGTCATGGAAATTTGATTTAAAGTCATGGAAATCCATTGATCGACATGCGTATGAACCCTGATCAGCTTTTCAAGAGCACGCGGTTCCTCGTAGGTCTCGCATCTGAAATTCACTCTCAAAATGCACCAAATTTATGCATTTAAACAATAAATAAAGTGCAACACTTTCTCTCAAAAATCCTGCTGGAAACACAGATTTTTTTTTTCGGGGCAATATTCAAAAGTAACATTTGAACCATCGCCATTTAAAAAGTGAATCAACTTTTGTAAATGATTTCTTCAAATTTAAGAAAACAAGCTTTTTTCCCCCCCCGGTCCAGTTCCGTGTCCTCGTTACCTTCGGCTCTGATGAGCGGCAGGAAGTGAGTCAACATGTCTCTGGTGGCGAAGAAGTTGGTCTTCAGGGTCACCTCGGCCTGGACTGCGAACGGGGACTTGTCCGCCTCTGAAGATAAAGTCATTTTATGCATTTAGGGGATTACATTATTTTTTTTTAAGTCATTAAATGCACTTATTGGTGTGTTATTATTTGTTTAAGATCAATTATTTGTCATACATACATATATTATACACTGTGCATACACACAGTATGATTTAAATACATGCATATTACTGAATTGATGCTTCTGCTTGTCTTTTCACACCAGTATTATTTATTATTTGTCTGAGTAGTAGTCCCATTAGTTAATATTACCATACATTTTAACATAAAGGTGACGTAATCCTACCTTTGAATGCTATCCCGGCGTTGTTCACCAGGACGTCCACCCCTCCGTACGTCTCCTTGAAGTAAGCGGCGGCGGTGATGATGCTCTTCAGGTCGTTGATGTCCAGCTGGTGAAACTTGGGCTTCAGCCCGTCGGCGACCAGAGACGCCACCGCTTCCTGACCGCGGCCGCTGCAGAGGGGCAAAACATTTTTTTTTATTACATTTTCACTTTATTTCTTACAGGGGTTTGTAACAAATAGCTGAGCGAGGCGTCTCCTCCGGGTGAGATACCCACACGTCTCTGGCGGTGATGTAAACGTCGCCTTGGTACTCCTTGCAGAGCGCTCGGACGATGGCCAGGCCGATGCCCTTGTTGCTGCCCGTAACCACGGCGACCTTGGTAGACATGTCTGTTCGCGGAGAGAGACGTCAGTGTGTGTGTGTGTGTGTGTGAGGTGGGGAAAAAAGAAACGTGAGCTGATGATGTAATACATCCAGGTTAAACACACACATCTGTCAGTACAGAGGGGGCGGGGCTTCTAATGAGCTCCACCCAAAATACACAAGGAGATAAGATTCAAAAGGGATAAGATTTGCTGAGTCATGGTGACAACTATGAGCGGGGAGGGGTGCACATTGTTTTTTTAATGTTTTCTACAATCTAATGTAGCTGGAATTAAGAAAGATTGATTTGGGCGCTAGCGTTTGATAACACTGATTTACTCTGATATAGAAAGAAAGAAGTAAAGAAATGTACACTTTTATTTATCCCCGTGGGGGAAATCCATGCATTAGTTATTAAGGAGCAGTGGGGCAGCAGTGAAGCGCCCGGGGAAACATTTAATTTAATATAAGTCAATCAAAGTGGGAACCTATTGTGAACTTTTGCATATTCACTGGTCAATATTTTATTTATTGTATTTTTTTCTATTATTTATTTACGTTTTTTTTTTTGTTTTTGTTATGCCCCAAAACGGCAAAAGGGAATTGCTTCTATGTTAAAAAACAAAAAAACAATTGGTAATAAAACATCTGATTCTATATAATGTTTGATGATGTGAAAAAAAGAAAAGAAAAAGCTTTAAATTGTAACCCGAGGAGGCCAAACAGCAACAACGGTTGCAGCTTTTCTTTATATATATATATTAAAAACTTTCAACAAAAAAATCCCCAAATGATTGAGTGAATTAAAGAATAACACGTGCCATCAGCACGAGACTAACTTGACCTTTAGTCCAGATACACACCTTTAACATTGCACCCTGTTTTTTATACAAAGATTCATGCAACAAAAGGTGTGCAGCAACGTTGCATAACTCCTAACTCAATGCATTGGGTGATATCAAAAGTGCAATTGCCTGTTTCTATATTTTAGCTTTTGGACTTTTTTGCCTAAATTCCGAATAGCGTTACATAACAAGCACGTTTCCGTTGGCAGACCGAGACGTTTTTAAAACAAATGCACACACTAAACACACGTTTCCATGGCAGCGCGTGTCTACCCAGAAGGAGGAAGGGTTCTTACTTTGAGAGCTGTTGGTGTTTCGGTGTTGAAGCTGCAGAGAAGGAGTGAAGCGTTCAGGAACCTCAACGGTCACACACACGAAAAGGGAAAAAAGGGAGGAGAGCTGGCGGTTTGCGGCGCAGTGCGCTACTGCGCATACCCGGAAAGAAAACAAGTCGACCACGTGGGTTTGACCCGAGTGAGCAGCCGCAGAGGATCGAGACTTCATACAAATGAGAACAACATCTCGGTATTGTGCTTGTTTCTTACCAGTAATTATGAGCTAGATAACCAATGTACTACTAATTACGTGTTTATGTTTGCGTTGTGATTATTTAGTGTTTAATGGGTTAGCAGAAGTACACTGAAAGCATT
>NC_046980.1:3831699-3836699 GCF_009769545.1 Cyclopterus lumpus | reverse complement strand
GCTCTAAAGAGTGTGTGTAAGAGTGTGTGTAAGAGTGTGTGAAATAGTGTGTGTAAGAGTGTGTGTAACAGTGTGTGAAAGAGTGTGTGAAAGAGTGTGTGTAAGAGTGTGTGAAAGAGTGTGTGTAAGAGTGTGTGAAAGAGTGTGTGTAAGAGTGTGTGAAAGAGTGTGTGTAAGAGTGTGTGAAAGAGTGTGCTCTTCTCACTCCTGTAAGACGGATTTGTCTTGTTTCTTTTTCGGATTTAAAGTGACAGTACAGTTCCCGATCATTTCAAATTTGAGACTCGAGTAATTCGAAAAATACAGAAGACAACAACTGCAACACAGTAAGTTTTATGACAGCCACTCAAATTGCAGTTTGTTTTTATCTTGTAATTTGGATAACTGCTGTATTTACACTAGAAGCAAGAATTTTTATATTCATGATAAAAATGTGTATTTATTGAGTGAAAGTGAAGCGTTTCTGAACGTGGGTCGTTGTCTCCTCCTCCTCGTCGTCGTACGACTCAGAGTCGAACGACGGCCTTCCTCTTCTGGTGACGCTGGACGGTCTCCATGGCAACCGTGGCTTCGTAGAGAGGGACGGCCTCCTCGGGCTGAGGTCTGTGGGGAGAGACGGACGGAAAACCAGACACACCGACGGAGTACATTTGATTTCAGTTATGCTGCAGCGTTGTGGATCTTAAATCTTATAAAACTGAATTTTTCAGGACGCTCGGAGCCCAAAAACGTTCAAACTTTTGAGAACGGAATCATCCGCAGCCACGGCCATCACCTAGCGTTTCCTTTAACCCCGCCTCCCAGCCCTCACACGAACAGATGAGGGAGAATAACTCTATTTATTATATTGGGGCTATTCAGGTGTTGATTTACCTCCTCAAAGAAAATGATCCGCTGGGCTAAAGAACTGTCTTTTATAACGCAGGTTTAAAAAGGGGGGAAAAGGTATTTTTGGGCCTGCGTGGTCACATGACAGACCCTGAAGTTGTAATTTCACCGTTGAGCGAGGGAAAAAAATGACTTCTTCTCTGTGATGAGCGTTTCTGCCGAGAAATACTGAATTTTAAATGTACATTTCATCTTTGGACTTTGAGTTGGCCGTTCTTACCTGAGGACTCCGGCAGACATCTTCTCCACAACGTCCTTGAGGATGTCTGACACAACGTCTGTCAAGGAGGGCACTTTGTGTACCTGATGACGGGCAAGAGGGTTAGAGGCGAACGCAGTGGAAACAGGATACGCAGGTATCTGCCTTGCTGCGCCGTGGAAGCCGTCCACACTTCGTGGTTGAGGAACGACATGGAGGCGGACTTCAAGTACAGCGATCTGCAATCCGGAGGATCCAACTGTAAACAAAAAAAACACACATTGTACTGCACAAAATGATAAAAAAAATACTTAAAGTTATTATTATTTCATATATTTTAAGCTGTATTATATACAGTTTTAGGAATTTTTTTTTAAATCACTGTGTGATTGCAGTGACTCACCTGCAGGTCTTTGTGGGATGTGACCCAGTGCCCCCCAACTCCCAGCACACTGATGATGTCATGTTTGTGTGGGAGGAGCTTCGCCGCCTCTGACTCCTCCTCTTGCAGACGCACTACACACACACACGCACACACACACACAGCGAAAGGTTCTGGTGTTACGATGTCGGATCGTTCACGTGCGAATCGATCACGGGAACATGTGCTCACCTCCGGAGTCGATGGCGATGTCCACTCCCAGTCCTCCCGTCTCCTCCAGAACCGCGGGCAGCAGGTCCGACGGGCCCTTAAACACCGGGATGACTTTGGCTTCGCGCACCAAAAAAGACACGAAAAACATCGTCTGACGATCAAAATCTGGGTTCCTAACGCATTCAACGATATATATATAAAACACCTTGATGCTGGTTGTAGTTTTAATGTTTTCCCACTAGGTGGCAGCAGATTTCAATTCACATAATTGACTTGGTCTTACCTTGGAGGAGCGTACCTCGATTTAATATTAACTTAATGACAAACTCATTTAAAATATATTTAAATTGCAAAGTTTCACATTTAGATTCTTCTTGTTTTTGCTTGCGTGATCTTTTCTTTTTTTTTAAAACACATTTAAAATCTGCAAATCATAAATATATAGAACTTGAACTTGAAAATGACGTCCGATATACTAACTGTGATGATTTCATGCAGGATTCAGACACTTGAAGCGATAAACCCACAGCTCACATGGATCATTCAGACCGCTAGGAGAAGATCAGCAAGGAGGCAAGGAAGCAAGGAAGTCAGAAAGAACAGATCTCACCCACTAAAGGATCCTGAACGCCTGAGGAAACGTACGAAGGGGAGGAGAGAAAGAGCAGAAGGAGACAGAGAAAATGATGTAAAAAGAAAAAGGTTAAAAGAGGGAGAGCGCGACGATCAGAGCGTGGAGCTCGTACGTACCGACGCTGGGCCGGAGCTGCTCCAGGAAGGCGTGTTGCTGCGGCGAGTGCGACGTCGTGAAGACCTTCACGCCGTGGTAACACGCCAGCTGGATGCACATGAGGCCGAAAGACTGAGCGGGGAAACATTACCAATAATGCTGAGAGGGGAAATGCGCTTTTATTTAATTATTATTATTATTTTTTTTAAATAACATACGCTGGCGCCGTCCATGACTAGGAGTGTGTGTCCCGCCGCCACGCGAGCGAGTGTGTGTAGAGCGGTGTAGGCAGCGAGGCCGTCGCGCAGGGCGCCGGCAGCACACACCGAGCTCAGCTTCTCCGGCTTCTGAACTGCAGAACAGAAAGAAAGAAGAAGAAGAAGAAAAAAAAATGTATTTATTTATTTTTATTGTGAGCCGACTTGTCACGCGGACGACGTCGGAGCGTTTCGTCAAGATGAGAGTGGAGAAAAGAAAGAAAGTGACACATATCGGTTGACTGTTTGGTGATAATGGAAGCTGCTCGTTGCACAAACAAAGTGCACGTTATGCCACCCGCGTTGGTGTGTGTGTGTGTGTAATACCTAAATAGTGTTCATCTATGTCAATGGCGTCACAGAGTCCAGAGCACGGAGAGTCCAGAGGCAGAATACCTGGAACGGGAAGGACACTTTTTTAAATCAGTTAAACTCATATTTTACTGAGTCAATAGCTTTTTATTTATTTTACTCGAATAAAAGATGTAACACTGTTATATATGTTAGACCAAATAAACGTCCTACCTACAACCTCGTCCTCCGGCTGGAAGAAAGAGACCTTGGCGCCGACTGCGATGGGGGAAAAACAAACAAACAAAGAAATACAAATTGAAGTGAATGTTAATGAAAGTATTCTCCGTATTCCTTTATAATAAAAAAAAAATCACGCAGCACCAGTGAAAAGTGTGTGTGTGTGTGTGTGTGTGAACGACCTCGCAGCACGACCCCGGCCACCTCTCTGCCGACGGGAATCAAGTCTCTCTGGATGCCCACGTCGTCCAGCAGCTGGAGCGGAGAGAGAGTCATCGGTCATCGGTGTGTGTACGACGGGCGGGAGGGCGACATTATGCAACTGTCTGATTTTAATTTAATTAGGTGACTTTTAAAATGGCGAGAAAGTTAGGAAACGATACGGCTTCAATTGTGAGGAAGCAGAAGCTGGAGGTATGGACGCATGCATAACGACTACAGGAAAACATGAATATTTATTAAAATGCATTTACAACAGTTAATAATGCACCTGGCAGCTGCATCTGGTCATTTTACGTATTTAAAATTATTATCTAATCTGAATCAAGTCCTCAATAAAAGATTTTTTTGTCTTATTATGTTATATTTAATCATTTGTGGTTGGTTTGTTTTATTTTATATGATTTTGAGCTAGCTTCCTTATCTTTTTTGCATTTGTTGCAAAATGTTATTTATGTTTTATCCTGTGTTCACATCTGAGAGAAAAATAATAGTTTAATAGGTGACTTTAAAAAAAAAAAAAAGGTACCTTGAGGTCCAGCGGGCTGAGTCCACATGCCTTCACCTGCACTCGCACCAGGTGGCTGCCTAAAACCTCTGGGAGACTCTGGAGGGGAAACAAATGGAGACACACAGATATTTAAAAAAGCATTTATAAAAAGAGAAATATCATTTAAAATAAAGAGACACACACACACACATGACGTGTTGTCAGGGAGACCCGGATGGATGTATTTCTCTGCAGGTGGAGCGACAGGCTCACGCGTGCAGGTGAGTTTTCTTTTTTTTTTGCTTTCATAACGTTATGCTCATAATGATAATAATAATAATAACGCCTCGGTCGGCCAGTGACGACAATGCACGAAAAACACACACACACACACACTCACCGTTTCCCGAATGAGGAACTTGGGCTCGGCGTCCGTCGTCGCGGCTCGGCAGTACAA
Organism: Cyclopterus lumpus; assembly: GCF_009769545.1. Classification (NCBI taxonomy): domain Eukaryota; kingdom Metazoa; phylum Chordata; class Actinopteri; order Perciformes; family Cyclopteridae; genus Cyclopterus; species Cyclopterus lumpus. The sequence goes on along the minus strand of NC_046980.1, from coordinate 3,832,333 downwards.
ACCTTTCATGTTGTTCACCTTTAATTCATACAAGGTCACACAATAATTAAACCTTATTGACAATAAATAGTGCTAAACGTTTCTCTATATGAACTCCTGATATTGCTCCTTTCCACTTCCTGGTTGAGTCAGCTGACCTCTTCTTCTTCTTCTTCTTCTTTGTTGTTTACATTCTTTTTGCTCGCTGTATTAAAAACTACCACGACACCGCCCTCTAGTGGATGTTATATGTATTACCACATCTGTAATAACACCCTCAGAGTACCGTACTACTACTATACTAACACAAAGGAAAAACCCTACCCTTTATAACGCAATTTAAAAGTAAAACTGCCAGAATTCATATTTATTAACATTTATTTCATCCACATTTAAGAATCGTGCCTCATCCGTTCAGATGAAGTCCATAAAAGCCTCGCTTTTAATAATATTATTTATTTTTTGAGCTTCATACTGTTTCTTCTATTTTCTCTAAACCATCATCGGGGTTGTTTTTTTTATGTACATATTTATATTTCAAAGATTCACTTCTGTTTGTCCAATTATTAGAAGAAACTCTGGATGCATTACATGATTTACGTGTTTGAATTTACATGATTTATGTATTTGAATTTACATGATTTTATGTGTTTGA
>NC_046980.1:3816699-3826699 GCF_009769545.1 Cyclopterus lumpus | reverse complement strand
GTCCCAACGTGTTGTTTCAGGTGTCGTGTCGTGCTGAAGAAGACCGAGTGAACCATGGCACAGTTCCCCACCACATTCACAGGTCAGTGTGAGCGTGAGCGTGTGTGTGTGTGTGTGTGTGTGTGTGTGTGTGTGTGTCCCTAACGGTCAGTCGATGTTTCTATGACTAAAGGGCAAGATGGCGGCACTTTGCTCCTTTTTTAAATCCACAGTGATATTCCTCGAGCCGCTCCCTCTCGTAAATCCACTTGATTTAATTTTACACAACCGGTTCTTTAACAACAAAATGTATCCACATCCACCAGATTATTCAGACGCCAGGTTCCTAAAAGATCTCAAAATGTCCCGTATCGAAAACACCAGTAACCCGGTGAAATCTGAATGAGAGACAGACAGGCAGACAGACAGGCAGACAGACAGACGTCTCAACAGATGCACACAAAGGCAGACGGTTTGAGATTTGTTTGTTTTGGGGGTTTTTTTCGATTAAAAACAGGACTGTTCACTTGACCTGATGCTGAATGAGGAGCAGGAGCTCGACCTCTGACTGCTCACGCGTTAAAGCAAGCATATTGACTCCGTTATTATAAAGATAAAAAAAAAAAAAAAAGAATTAACATTTGGGCAAATTACTGTGTCCACAAAATATGAATAACAGATCTTTTCTCGGCGTTTTCTCTCGAAGGAGAACATTGTGCGTGAAGGAATGAGCTTTTCCTTTCCAACGACAGCTATAAAAAAAAAAAAAATTAAAAAAAAGTCACTCGGCTTTATGATTTACTCGACATTTTAGAAATTGCCAGTAAATGGTCCAGGAAGCAGCTGACGACTGACGTCTCCATGTGGAATCTAATTTGAGGTGATTATCAGAGCAGTGAGACAAACGGACTGGCTGGTTATTTAATAAGTCCTCTGAACCGCCCCCCCGTCCGTCTAGTGATGAGTCTTATTACCGTCACATGTTACCGGGTCAGTGGAAAGGTCTCTGAGTCACTCATCCGGTCATCCAGTTGTTTTCTTTCTTCAAGTGTCACTTTGTAGCAAATCTTCAGTTCCTTTTTTTTTTTTACATCGGAAACTGAAACTCATGAATAACACATTCCTCTCATGCCGGGGTCTTTCCTCCCTCCGTTTGTGTCTGGCTTTGTTTTGTGTGTGTGTGTGTGTGTGTGTGTGTGTGTGTGTGTGTGTGTGTGTGTGTGTGTGTGTGTGTGTGTGTGTGTGTGTGTGTGTGTCCTTTCGCGGGTCCAGATGTGTTCCTGATCTCTGTGGATGAGAGAGCCAAACATGATCAGCAGTTTCTCAGCCTCTCTCCGACTGCCGGGGGTTACATCACAGGTGACAGTCTCTCTCTCTCTTTATCTCACCTACACACACACACACACACACACACACACACACACACACACACACACACTTACAGTTGAAGGTGAGACGATGACATGGCGTCCTTTACATTATTGTATTGGCCGGGACAAAGAAATAAAGAATCGTTTCATGTTTCAGTGTCTTAGGACCTAAACATCAGATCTAATACTTGTGTATTTTTTTTGAACGTCCTTTCTTTTTTTCGGATCCGTCCTGTGATGTCACATCCTGTTCCTGTTCTGTCTGTGCAGGCGACCAAGCCAGGAACTTCTTCCTTCAATCAGGTCTGCCGCCTCCCATCCTGGCCCAAATCTGGTGAGTCCCCCCCCCCCCCCACCCACACGAATTTTTCTATGAGCTCAATTGTTTCATTATTAAAGAAAAAGAAGAATAAATATTGAATATGCGTCGTTCTTTTTAACTTTTCCCGTTTCAGGGCTCTGGCTGACATGAACAGCGACGGCCGCATGGACATCCACGAGTTCTCCATCGCCATGAAACTCATCAAGCTGAAGCTCCAGGGTCACCCGCTGCCCCCCGCGCTGCCTCCCAGCATGCAACAGGCCGCGCTGACGTTACCCCCGCAGAGCGCCTTCGGTAAGACGCCGTCGACGACAATATATTCATTCGACTTCATTGCCGGGTTTCTTCTGCAGCAGAAACAACCCGTGACACAGTTTACTGTAATAACAGGAATATAATATCCTCTGTTGTGACAACTGTGTGTCAGACGTGTTTGGAGAGGATGACGTCACTCTTCTCTTTTTTTCCAAAGGTCATCTAGGGAAATGCTTGCTCATTCTCTCTCTCTCATTCTCTCTCTCTCTCATCTCTCTCTTTCTCTTTCTGTATTTCACCTTCTGCCCAGTGAAGTTGCACTGGGAACACAGTAAAAGAGTCATGACGCTCCTCTGAAGACATATTGACAGTCTTCTCCCTGTTTACCCTCCAGGCATGCCCCCCATGCCCCCCATCTCGGCCCCTCTGTCGGGCTTGCCTCCGCTCCCGCTGCCGCCGCTCCCCGTCGGGGTGTCTCCCCCGCTCGTCTCGTCGGCCCCGCCTCCCCTCCCGCCGCCCATCTCCAACGGAGCCCCTCCCACGGGCATGATGCAGCCCGTCTCGGGCTTCTCCCACCCAGGTAACGCGTTGCTTACGTCGAGACAAAGGTCTCAGCTCTAAGGTCAATAAACACGTTCACATTCACTAACACATCTGCTTTAAAACCAATGTTCTTGCATATGTTCCAAACCCAGAAAGAGACAAAATACTAAAGTGAATCATTTTAAATACAATTAAATAGGGAAAGAGGTGCAATAGAAGGATGCTCAAGGTACTTAGTTGAAGGAAACGGATACGTTGAGAATCAGTTTGGGGTCCGGAGAGAGATATTCACATATGAGATGATTGGCTGCCCCACAGCGAGAGGGGCCCGGGTTCGATTCCCGGGCAGGAGGGCCCTTCTGCACGTGGAGTTAGCATGTTTTCAGCGTGTTTTTTTTTTTTTTTTTTTTTTTTTTACGGCTTCCTCCCACAGTCCAAAGACCAAAGCAATTGGCCAATGAGCGGGTATCACGACCCATAAAACGACCCATAAATACACGTGCGCACGGAGATCGAGAGCTAAACCCCCGACTGGCGCTTTTTCCGTCACGTCGAGCTCCAGCTCCTTCTTTCCAATTACCCCTAATCCCCCGCAGGCGAGGCCACGCCCAGAAGGATGATGAATTTAACCGTGTCACATCCAGCGTGCCTGAAGGGTGAGAAAGTACCTCAATGACAGCAGAACCTTCTGGAAGCTGAGAGAATATATATATATAAATACATATAAATATAAAATATGTGCAGAGTAGCGTAATTACGAGCTTTTAAAAAAAAAAAGCATAACCGAATGAGAATGAGCCTGCTAAATATTAATCTGAGAAGCGAGTGTCGCCTCTCCACCGGGCACGACTCTTCCAAACGTCGGCTGCCTGGTGAAGTAAAGGAGGCGGCGGCCACGCGAGGCCTCCAGCAGTACGGCGCTACACACTTCTTAACGTTTAGGCTCTCAGAGTTCGACTGAACTTTGACCTGAAGTGTCCGAGCCTTCCAGACTAAAGTCTACTTGTTCCTTGTGTCTCTCAGCTCCCTCCGTCAACAAGTCCACGTCGTTCAACCGCTCCAGCACCAAGTTGCAGAAGGGGACGTCCTTGGACACTACGAGGTGGGCCAAATATATGTAAAATATATACCGACGTCAGCAAATTTCTGTGTCCCCGTGTTCGTGTTTTCCCTTCTTTTTTTTTTGAAAGTCACACCCTCTGACCTTCTGACCCTTTGCTTCCTCCGGCTCGTCACAGCGCTCTGCCGCCCTGTGATTGGGCCGTTCCTCAGTCCTCCCGGCTCAAGTACAGACAGCTTTTTAACTCCCATGACAAGATGATGAGCGGACACCTCACAGGTACACACACACACACACACACACACACACACAAATAACATTTGTGATGATTTTTCTCTTAACGTTTGCCTCTCTCTCTCTCTCTCTCTCTCAGGTCCTCAGGCTCGCACAATCCTCATGCAGTCCAGTCTCCCTCAGGGCCAGCTGGCCACGATATGGTCAGTGCAGGGAAATACAACCATTTAATCTATTTAACAAAATGAGAGCGACCACGAAGACGACGTTAGTCCTTTTTAAAAAAAAAAAAAAAATACTACATGTGTTTCGTCTCTAGGAGTCTCTCCGATATCGACCAGGATGGAAAGCTGACCGCGGAGGAGTTCATCTTAGCCATGCACCTCATAGATATGGCCATGTCGGGTTTACCGCTGCCCCCCGTGCTACCGCCAGATTACCTCCCCCCCACATTCAGGTAGACACTTGTGCAGTTTGTGACTGATGTTTCAGGTTAAAGTCTTTATAAATATTATTAACAAGTATGTATATTTGTGTGTGTGTGTGTCTTTTTTTAAAGGCGTGTGCGCAGTGACAGTGTTCAGTCGGACCAGAAGAGCGTCCAGGAGGAAGAGGAGGAGGAGGCGGAGAGCAACCTGGACAGGAAACTACCAGGTGACGTTTGCTCCCTACATAAAACAGAATAGTGGGATGTTTACTTCTTGGTGTTTTTAAGCAGAAATATGATAGAGCACGGCTCCTGCTTGTTGCTCATACTCGACACTCCCCTCTGTGTGTCTTCTCAGTGACGTTTGAGGACAAGAAGAGGGAGAACTTTGAGCGTGGAAACCTGGAGTTGGAGAAGAGGCGTCAGGCTCTGCAGGAGCTGCAGAGGAAAGAGCAGGAGAGGCTGGCCACGCTGGAGAGGGAGGAGCTGGAGAGGAAGGTGAGACTCCATTTGAACTTGTTCATGTCATTCAAAATTTGAATGTGCTCCGGCGGTCGGGGTGTAAAATATTTGCATTCGTAATAGTGCCGGTATCCCAAGTTATTCACCTTTTTTTTTTTTTTAATGGCATGTTAGTGAAACTAGGAGGAAGTGAAACGGGGCTGAATAATGGAGTTGTTTGTTCTGCAAGCTCATCTTGTGTTTGTTTGTGTGTGTGTTTGTGTTTTTGTTTATCAGGAGCGTGAGCGTCTGGAGCAGGAGAGGAGACGACAACACGAATTAGAGCGACAACTGGAGAGACAGCGAGACCTGGAGAGGCACCGAGAGGAGGAGAGACGCAAAGAGATAGAGAGGAGAGAGGTGCGAAGGAGAGGCACTGATTACCGGGTTTCTGCCTCTTTTTAATTGAGGTCACGGTCGACTGCTGCAGACTTGTGATCACGACTTCAAGACCGCCCTCTGTTCTGTGTGCTGTAATGTCCTTTAATGTGTGTGTGTGTGTGTGTGTGTGTGTGTGTGTGTGTGTGTGTGTGTGTGTGTGTGTGTGTGTGTGTGTGTGTTCGGTCCGTGCAGGCTGCTAAGCGTGAACTGGAGCGTCAGCGTCAGCTGGAGTGGGAGCGTCAGCGTCGCCAGGAGCTTCTGACTCAGAGGAACCGAGAGCAGGAGAGCATCGTGCTGCTGAAAGCCAGGAAGAAGACCCTGGAGTTTGAACTGGAGGCTCTGGTAAGAAAACACACACACACACACACACACACACATACAGCCACACAGCAAAAGCAATCGACTAACGCCGACAGGAAGAAACAGAGCGTCTCTCTGCAAATTCCTTCCGTCACCTAATACTTTGCACGCCAGCAGAAACATAATGTTCTGTTCCTCTCTCTCCCCCTCCCTCCCTCCCTCCCTCCCTCCCTCCCTCTTTCCCCGTCCTCCAGAATGATAAGAAGAACCAGTTGGAGGGCAAGCTGAAGGACGTCCGGTTTCGCCTGTCAGCCCAGCGGAGAGAGGTGGAGCAGACCAATCTGTCCAGAGAAACACGCATCGCTGAAATCACCCTGCTGCAACAGCAGCTGCAGGTACGGCGAGAAAAAAAAAACCAAGATGGAAAACCGACAGCGGGGCGAAAAAACACAAAAGCTTGTGCTCGAGGATTTATTTAATAATAATAAAATAAGAAGAAGAGGGGAAGGGGAACTGGGTCTTGATGTGACTTCATGTTGGTCTGCAGGACTCCCAGCAGTGGTTGGGGAGGCTGATTCCTGACAAACAGTGTCTCAACGACCAGCTGAAACACACTCACCAGAACAGTCTGCATCGTGAGTACCGCACACACTCCCCCATTCGAATATACGAATTCCCCCTTTTTTGGAGGATGAGTGTAATAAAAAACACACTGCTCTTCTTCGCCGTCTCCTGCGTCTTCAGGCGACAGCCTATCGTCCCTGCAGAAGGCCGTGGAGCAGAAGGAGAGCAGCAGGCAGCTGCTCCGGGAACAGCTGGACGCCGTGGAGCGCGAGACGAGGGCCAAGCTGCTGGAAATCGACGCGTTCAACACGCAGCTGAAGGTAAACGCGTTGATAAGAGAAAACGGTCGGGTCTATAGATATTATACGGGTACATACTCCACCTGGCCTGATGCGGTGGGCGGGTTTAACGTACATGCATTTAGAGGGTCGCCCAAACCCAACACAAAGCTTTAAAGCCGAGCCTACTCTTTAATTTATTGGCTCTCGTTTAGTTTTTAATCTAAAGAAAAGCTCAAAGTAAAACCTAATCTGACGAAGTATACTCATAACAGTGGGAGGAGGGCCGCATTCCACTAAACCTATCGGAGCGCATTGACTTACAAATGTCTTGAATCGGATGCTAAAAGTGAAGAATATTCAATGCAACGCATTACAACGTCGCCTCAATTAGATTTTTATTGTTGCAATGTTCACGTAGCATTAAAAATGACGTGTTATTTGTTACATGAGCCGTGTTAAAAAGCATTAGTCCGGCGCTGTGACTGTCGCTTTAAATCGCGTCTCGTCCCTCATCGTCCTTCGCACACGCCGACATAATCACGATGTTCGTGTTCACCGACGTGTTCTGTGGTTTCAAATCCCGACGACGGTCGCCGTGTTTTTGTATTTATGTCGCCGTGTTACTCTTTTTGTGTTGTTTTTTTTTTTTGGAGAGAGCTTGAGCTGTGCACAGGGACACTGAGCGGTCTCCCAAAATATACTACTGAGGGAGGAAGATGGGGGGGCAGGGGAGGTTATTCCTTTTTTTTAAAGGTGCAAGATATGGCCAAAGTTTTAGTTTTAAAAGTTTTGAAGGGGTTAGTCGTTTACTCGTTTCTGCCACTTTGGATTTAACCCAATAAACAAACAATCAGCCCTGTTTAGTGGCAGTAAACACACGGATGGTTTACCTTATTGGCCTTATTTTTTAGCAGTTGGCTTTATTTCTTTAGACGTTATGAAATGCTGACTCTAGACCACCTCGTGTCCCTGTTCTCTCCCCCAGAACTCTGATCCGGGTCAGAGAGAGAGAGAGAGAGAGAGAGAGAGGGGGGAGTTAGTCCTTTGGTCTGTTCCAGCGAAGGAGGGCTGGAGAATAAGGAAAGCAGAGGGGGGTGGGGGAAGCTGAGGCAAGCCAGACCACAATAAATAGATTTTCTAATGGCTAATCTAATGACGTTGGTTCTTGGTCTTCTTCAGTAGAGTCAACGTGGTTTGAGAAAGTGGCAGAAATGACAGATCTCCGTCTCTCTGGTGGGATTCTTTGCCAAAACGGAGCCACAGACCACCGAGATGTGAACAATGTTTGATTGTGCTGCCGTCCACCTTCCTTTCTACACCACTTCCTCGCCCCAAAATCTGTTGCTGTGTCCCCCCCCCCCTCCCCCTGCCACCCTGTGCCTCTCACTTCTCGTTTTCTCCCCCATCAACATTCTCTGTTTCAATCCGCACAATAAACCCTTCCTTCTATATTTTTCTACTTCTTTTAATCTATCTTCTACACTGGCCTTTTTGTTGTTGTTTTGCTTCCCTTTGACCATGCCAGTCTCTGTGTGAGTTCTATGCCAACCACTGTGCCAGGATAGAGGCCCTGCGACGCCAGCTTGAGGAGGAACAGAGAGGGAGACAGGTAGAGCACACTGCCACTGCTGGACCGGGGCGGTACTGCACCTGGGATTTACTCTTAATGTGAACAAAGTTATCATGTGACGAACACACTGCCTCTAGTGGCGGACCTGGAGCGGAGAGCAGTTTTAATTGGTTTGCGAGTAAAGCATAACACACCTCGTGATCAGACTACTAACTTACTTAAGTATTTGAGTAACTACAAAAGGCTTTTTGCCATTTTTAACGCCTACAAACCAGACTTTTAAAATGCAGAGTGGTTTGACAACTGCAGAGCACCGACATGCACACACTCGCGTATTGATTCTGGTGTTTTCTTTTCTTCTTTTCTAATTCAGTCAGAGGATGCATCGTTAAGTAAACTTTTGTGATGGTAATGTGGGAGAAAAACAGATGTGTATTAATCATAATAGTTTTTTTGGTACACATTTAACTCTTTAGTGTGGATTAAAGTAAATAGTGACAGCCTCATTACCGACTTAAACACCCAGTCAACACCTACAAACACTAACTAAACTATTATCTGCTGTCCAGTAAAGTCGGTATATAATATAATAAACTAATCAGGCTTTGCACACTGCACTAAATATTATGACGACTGCACTGTTGCCAATTTTTGTGACACATTGGCTCCACTCAACACTTGTAACAGCACATTCCTAGTGAGTCACGAGAGCCTCTCCTTGCATGAGTCAAGGTCTTATCTCTCTCTCTCTCTCTCTCTTTTTTTGTTTGTTTTAATCTCTACTGAGAGAAAATCACCCGATTTATGTCGGGGGGGATTTAAAAATAAACGTTTTATTCCGGTAATTAGGAGGCAGCTTGAAATGAATTGGGATCCTGAAGCAAAATATCACATTTCCACATAAAATGCACAAGACAAAAAACATTTTTTAGCTGCATTTCTGCAGATAAAAAAATTGCTGACAAATAACTCCTTTTTAATTGGACAGAATGCGTAAATATGGTCTGGAACACTAACTTTTGTGTGTGTGTGTGTGTGTGCGTGTGCATGTATATCTGTATATGTGTGTTTCAGTGCCAGGAGCAGGGACAGCTTCAGGAGTGTGTGTCAGCCATCAGGGTGTGTCTGGCTCGGCTAGACTACGTAATAAAGGTCCACACGTCGACCCTCCTCCTTGTCCCCTCCATTCCCCTCTTTTCTCTATCTTCTTACTTGAGTCTCTCCATCTCTCTCTCTCTCTCTCTCTCTCTGCCTCGTCTTGTGTTTCTTTCCTTCACATCTTCTCATCATCCTTCTCTCCTCCCCTTCTCTGTCTCCGTCCTCTTCTTCCGCCAAGCTGGTGTTAGCTCACTCCTGAGCCAGCTGGCTAACTTAGCTCCCGTCGATAGCGCTGGACGCAGTTTGTCGTGCTAAACCAGCGGGTTTGCCCGGTTAGATTAGATCAGGTGATTTTATTTCTGTTGCTACTTGACTAGATCCCCGCTGTGCCCTTGTGCTCCTGCCAGAGGATGTTTCAGCCAGACTAGTAGAAGCTAGTAGACATTTTTACGAGGCTCATATGCAGATAAACTAGAATCTGGGACTGTAAGATGGTCCTTATTTGGATTGGAGTGTGTGTGTGTGTGTGTGTGTGTGTGTGTGTAATCTCTGTGTGTGTGTGTGTGTGGCATGCTCTTCGTGGTCTCCGTCCTCTTCTCTTCAGAGTCGTAGTCGGTTTGCTTGTTTTCTGAAGGTTTCTTCACGCTGGCTGTTTGGCTGAAACGCGACAGCTGCCTTGTGTTGTTGTTATAGTAACGAGTGTTTTAGTGGCACAGCTGGTTGTCATGACTACACGGAACTACCCCCATTGCACCCCCACCCCCCCCATTGCTTATTCCTAATGCTTCTCCTCCAAAGTATTGTGTGACTTGTGCAAGCTCCGCCCCCCCCCACCCCCCCCCCCCCCCCCCCCCCCCCCCCCCCCCCCCCCCCCCTGGTTTCCAGAAGTACGGGGAGTAACAAGCCGCAATAAGTGACGACAACGCAGCGCGCAATGCACATTGAATTAACACAATCTGTTCAAAGCATACTTACATATTCGGTTGACGCGCATGAGATGACCTTTATTCCACAAATGCGCATCAATCTATACCACTTTACCACTTCTAGCAGCTGATTGGCTGTTGTGACAAAGACCCCCCCCCCCCTCCTTTTTATATCGAGGTTAAAGAGAT
>NC_046980.1:3804199-3811699 GCF_009769545.1 Cyclopterus lumpus | reverse complement strand
CTTTGTTTGATAAAACCTCAATAACGGCTTTGAATGCTAACTAATAGTGTTGTTGTTGTTGATGCAGATCATAACCGTGTTGGAGCAGCAGGACATGTGGTGGTTGGGTGAACTGCAGACCGGGCAGAGAGGCTGGTTCCCCAAAAGCTACGTGAAGCTCATCTCCGCCAGCATGACTCCGCCCCCTGGCGCCGCGCCGCGAATCAAAAACACCAGGTGGGTTAAAATGGTGCACCTGCTTGTCTGAACACATATATATATATATATATATATATATATATATATATATATATATATATATATATATATATATATACTGCACAAAAAAAAAACATATTTTGTGTACAGTGCAAAGACTTTTTCTTCCTCGTCTCCCTCCCAGTGAATCTGTAGTGTCAGAAAGCCCCCCCAATGGAAAACGGCCGTCCCCTTCCCCAACAAAACCCTCTGATTCTGGAGAAGGTACAGACACACACACACACACACACACACACACACACACACACACACACACACACACACACACACACACACATACATACATATGGCAGTCGTCACTGACTCGTGTGTGTGTGTGTGTGTGTGTGTGTGTGTGTGTGTGCAGAGTTCGTGGCCATGTACACCTACGAGAGCAGCGAACAGGGGGACCTGAGCTTCCAGCAAGGAGACGTCGTCATGGTGACCCGGAAAGAAGGGGACTGGTGGACGGGCATGGTCGGGGGCAAGACGGGCGTCTTCCCCTCCAATTACGTCAAACCACGAGACTCAGAGGTGAGACACAGAGCAAGGGATGCTTCTTCTTCTCCTTCTTCTTCTTCTTCTTCTTTACTCTTTCTTTCTTCTTCCTTTCTTCCTCCTTTTTTCTTCTTTACTCTTTCTTCCTGCTTCTTTCTTCTTCCTTTATCTTCTTCTTTCCTTCTTCTTCTTCTTTCTTCTTCTTCTCCTTCTTTCTTCTTCCTCCTTCTCCTTCTTCTCCTTTTTTTTCCTCTTTCTTCTTCTTTTTCTCCTTTTTCCTTCCTCTTTCTTGTTTGTTCTTCTCCTTCTTTCCTCCTTCTTTCTTCTTCCTTATTCTCCTTCCTTCATCTTCTTTCCTCTTTCTTCTTCCTTTCTTCCTCCTTTTTTCTTCTTTCTTCCTCCGTCTTCTCCTTCTTCTTCTTCTCCTTGTTCCTTCTTAATTCTTCTTCCTTCATCTTCTTACCTCTTCTTCCTTTCTTCCTCCTTTTTTCTTTTTTCCTCTTTCTTCCTCCTTCTTCTCCTTCTTCTTCTTCTCCTTGTTCCTTCTTAATTCTTCTTCTTTTCTTCCTCCTTTATTCTTCTTTCTTCCTCTTTCTTCTCCTTCTTCTTCTTCTTCTCCTTGTTCCTTCTTAATTCTTCTTCCTTCATCTTCTTTCCTCTTCTTCCTTTCTTCCTCCTTTTTTCCTATTTCTTCCTCCTTCTTCTTCTCCTTGTTCCTTCTTAATTCTTCTTCCTTCATCTTCTTACCTCTTCTTCCTTTCTTCCTCCTTTTTTCTTTTTTCCTCTTTCTTCCTCCTTCTTCTCCTTCTTCTCCTTGTTCCTTCTTAATTCTTCTTCTTTCATCTTCTTCTTTTCTTCCTCCTTTATTCTTCTTTCTTCCTCTTTCTTCTCCTTCTTCTTCTTCTTCTTCTCCTTGTTCCTTCTTAATTCTTCTTCTTCTTTTCTTCCTCCTTTATTCTTCTTTCTTCCTCTTCTCCTTCTTCTTCTTCTTCTCCTTGTTCCTTCTTAATTCTTCTTCCTTCATCTTACCTCTTCTTCCTTTCTTCCTCCTTTTTTCTTTTTTCCTCTTTCTTCCTCCTTCTTCTCCTTCTTCTTCTTCTCCTTGTTCCTTCTTAATTCTTCTTCTTTCATCTTCTTCTTTTCTTCCTCCTTTATTCTTCTTTCTTCCTCTTTCTTCTCCTTCTTCTTCTTCTCCTTGTTCCTTCTTAATTCTTCTTCCTTCATCTTCTTTCCTCTTCTTCCTTTCTTCCTCCTTTTTTCCTATTTCTTCCTCCTTCTTCTCCTTCTTCTTCTTCTCCTTGTTCCTTCTTAATTCTTCTTCTTTCATCTTCTTCTTTTCTTCCTCCTTTATTCTTCTTTCTTCCTCTTTCTTCTCCTTCTTCTTCTTCTTCTCCTTGTTCCTTCTTAATTCTTCTTCCTTCATCTTCTTTCCTCTTCTTCCTCCTTTTTTCTTTTTTCCTCTTTCTTCCTTCTTCTTCTTCTCCTTCTTTTTCCTTCTTCTTTTTAAAAAACACATACAGTACAGGTAAATATTTGTAACGGTCGTTATTTCGTCTTTGCCTCCAGGCTCTGGGACCCGCGGGGAAGACGGGCAGCCTGGGAAAGAAACCAGGTGAGCTTTCAGTTACTCTATAATGTTGCGCTGTCGGAGCCTTTTCTGCACTTCCTCGACGCTGTCAAATGTAAATATGTGGCTTAGTTCAATTTCAAAATAAAAGCACTGAAAACCCTGAATCTCATTTTCTTTATCTTCCCGTCCGTCTCTCTCTCTCTCTCTCTCTCTCTCTCTCTCTCTCTCCCTCCCCATCAGAGATCGCTCAGGTGATCGCCCCCTACAGCGCCACAGGAGCGGAGCAGCTCACGTTGGCTCCGGGTCAGCTCATCCTCATCAGGAAAAAGAACCCGGGGGGCTGGTGGGAGGGCGAGCTCCAGGTATACAAGCACAACATATGCATGCACATCATGCAGCAATAGCAAGACCCATAACTACTGTGGTCTTTTTAGGTTGTTAATATCTAATAAATAAGTACTTTAAATGGCAGTACAAGCTTATATATTTACGGTTTTCGTGAGCCCTGTGTTCTGATTGGTTCAGGCCCGGGGGAAGAAGCGCCAGATCGGTTGGTTTCCGGCCAACTACGTGAAGCTGCTCAGCCCCAGCACCAGCAAGACGACGCCCACAGAGCCCACCCCTCCGAAACTGACTTCGGCCGGCGCGGGCGCTCACACAGGTACACTCAGGAATACTGTATACACGGTTATTTAAATTTAGCATTGAATTTGTGTGGTTGTGGTGTCGGTTTATTAATAATTTCATGACACGAGGAGCCAAATAATATCTCTTAACTGTCACACGGGACCTTGAAGTTGCAAATGTTGACGTCTTGTCTCTCCCCCCCCCCCCCCGAAGCGGTGTGTCAGGTGATCGGCATGTACGACTACGTGGCCCAGAACGACGACGAGCTGGCCTTCCTGAAGGGTCAGGTGATCACGGTGGTCAACAAGGACGACTGCGATTGGTGGAAGGGAGAGCTCGGCGGGAGGGAGGGGCTGTTTCCCAGCAACTACGTCAAACTCACCACGGACACCGACCCGAGCACGCAGTGTGAGTACACACACACACACACATAACCTCACATGAACGCACACACACACACAATATACTAATATGAACATCCTCAAGAGGAAAAGTGTCACACTCACACACACACACACACCCCAGAGCCCGGTGTGGAGATGCTGTCCCTCTCTCTCTCTGTGTTTTACCCCGGATTGGTTTGACCTTTGACCTTTTCACCTTGACACTCCTTTGGGCCTCTTTGACAACCTCCCAGCCATGCGACACCTTCTGGGTGGTGTTTGTATAGTGTGTATGTGCATGCGTGTGTGTGTGTTTGTGTGTGTATATATCCGCTTCGGTGTCAAAGTGTTTCCCCTTCTTCCTGCATGTGTCCCCTTCAGCATGATCCACCATAGACCTAGAGTTTCTAGAGCTGACAGTAAAAACGTGTCTTTGTACCATCGTAGAAATTATAAATAAAAAAAAACATAATTTTTAAGGTTATAATACAGATAAATAGTCTTACAAATATTCTGATATTGATTGTAGCCCTCACAAACCCAGTTGGACGACCCCAAAAAAAATATAATGATTAAAAGGTCTGTACGTATTAATGGAGGAACAGTCCATAAAACATTTATGCAATTATAAAAACATTAGTGATCGACAATCAGTCAATAATTACAAGCTTTTAGAATACATAGCACAAGTTTTTCAAAATTTTTAAGAAGTAAAAACCTGTGTTATGTTAATTAAATAACTGCAACGGGCGACAACACAATAATTTTCCGCAATTTTTATTGGGTTCCTAATTAAATCTAAATTTTAAATAATATTTTCACACAAAAAAATTGATGACGCACTGGAACAATAGTATTTAAATTAAACTGAATTGGTTTATTGGTTTCACAGTTTTATATTTATATATTAACATGTTAACAAGACATTTACACAGGGTTAGGGCACCAACAAATACATTCTTTGTATCATAAAACGTGCTGTTCGGTACATATCGCAGCCTCTTTTCAATCAAATAATATTAGCTGATGCATCTTTATCAGTTACTAATAACAACAAACTAATAACAACAAACTGCTCGCTCTAGACGCTCTATTTCTATGCCAGGTCAGAGCTCCACACGCTCTGTCTTGCTGCACGCTCCACCCACCTAGCGCCCGATTGGTTGTTGTTGTTGTTGTTTTGTTTAGTTGTTTTTGTTGATGTTGTTGTTGTCGTCCTCTCTCTAGGATCATATCATTACCCAGAAACCCCCCTCTCCTCAAAGCCCTCAAAGAGACCCACTAGGCCACGCCTACTAGGCCACTCAACCAATGGGACAGCAGCAAGAGGTCACATGACCCGGGAAATGGTCGACTCTCCACCAATAGAAGCCAGAGACAGACAGACAGACAGACAGACTGTAACGTTAAAAAAAAACAAGAGAAACTCTGTCTCTGCGTGGCTCTGACTGGACTTGGCTCCAAACAGCACTGTTCCAACAGGAGGGAGATCAATAGTCAGGGCTCCTCTCCTTCTCGCCACCTTTCTCCTCGTTCTCTCCTCCCCGACATCTTTTTTTATCGTTCCGCTTCTCCACTTCTGTTTTATCTGGGTTTTTTTTTTTTTTTATTATAGAGAAGAAGAGAAAAAAAAAAAGAAAAAAGGAGGAGAGACGAAAAGACTATTGAGCTCCTTTCTCCCAGATTGGACTGATGAACATGCGTTGTGACATGCGACTGTATACACACTCTCTCACACACACACACACACACACATTAACACACACACGGCCCTATCGTAGCGTGGTCCAGTGGACGGTGGGTCATTTTGTGGCTTTATGGGAGATTCTGTCATTAGAATCAGTAGCTCGGCTCATCCCGCTTCCCCTTTTAAAAAAAAATAAAAAATGTTGTATATAATTTTCTTTAACCTCCCATTGGTTCGGCGGCTTTCGTTCACCTGTCAATCAAAAGCGCTGGCTCCCCCCTCCCCTCCATCCCCTCACTAACCCCCCTCCCTCCCCACAGCTTCACAGAAAGACCCACTATCTGCTGGAGGACAAGTCTCAGAGTCAAAGTCTCCTCCCCTCTCTCTTTTTACGTCTCCTCTCCTCAATGCCAAAGATTCCTCTTCCCTCCTTTTTTTTCTCCTCCTCCTCCCACCACAAAAAAAGAAAAAGGAGATGGGAGAGGAAATGAGGCAGTATTGAGACACGCCCCCACAGCTGTCGAGTGCTCAGTTTCCACCCAGGATGCAGCTCCCTTCTGTGGTGTTTCCAGTAAGCCTGCTTCTCCTCATCGTCCTCTTCCTCCTTCTCTTTCTCCGCTAGGGAAGGAGGCATAGAAGGGAGCGAGCGGCTGGAATGGGACTCAGCCCCGTAGCTCAGGGCTGTAAATTGAAAGCCATGCTGTAACTGCTTTAGCATTACATTACACGCTTGTTAAATGCAACATGGTACAGAGGGTTTGCACACGGCCTGAGACGGCGTACACACACACACACACACACACACACACACGGTGATAAGGTTTTTTTTTATCCGTCGTAGTTTTAACATTCTGAATATGTATTAACTTTAACTGATCAGTTTTATGTTCTGTTGTTGTTATTTTTTTGTTTACAAGTTTATTTTGTTTTTGTCTGTTGCTCTGAGGATGAGATGCTGTCACACTGTTGATGATGGGATGGACAGTCACATGACACACGGGGACGGGGATTCGGTACTAAACGTGTCGTCAGGTCTTTGAATCATTCCAGTTAAGAGGAATATTTTTGTGAAACGCATTTATTTTGCTTGTCAGGCGGTGGTTAGCGTAGCTTAGCATTAAAAACAAAGGAGCCGCTAGCGTGGCGCAAAATAAGCCCAAAACACCTAAAGTCAGCATTGTTTTTTTTAAGCAAACTTTGAGACTTTATGTATATCGGAGCTCTGGAAGGAGCCAGGTGGAGCCGCCTCCAGCTTTTATGCTAAGCTAACTGATGAGCATATTTCCCAAAAATGACGAACTCGTCAAAAAAATATAGCTCAGCTGTTTTGTAGTTGTGGCTCAACTTCACAAACTAGTGATATATTTTCTTTATATATAAATATAATTTGAGCTTTACCTCCTTCTTCCTCACTGTGATGCACCTTTTTTCTTTTTTTAAGGGATTTAAGCTCCTCGTCACCAGACTTCATGCACAAAACACCTGATTTTTTAAAAAGTTTGCCAGTCGCACATCGAACTCACTAAATGTCTTTACAGCTCGTTCGCGTCATATTTGATCATGTGACTGTCGTGTCCGACTAAAAACTAACCGACAGCATAGCCTCACCTTCAAATAATATAAATATATATACTGTACATTACCTGTTACCATGGTGACCCCCACCCTGGTGTGTGTTTTGCATTTCCCACAGCAACAGACGAGTGTTATCGTGGCGGCCATATCAGATCTGTATTGTTTTTGTTTATCCAGATGACAGTATTGTGATTTTTATTTTTAATGTTTACCTTCAGAAACGCAAACAAACGTGTGAAAACGATTATTGAACTACGCAATTTTTTTCTTTTTTTTTTATACAGCAAGCAATAGAGTTGTTGTTGTTGTTGTTGTTGTTGTTGTTGTTGTTATTAACCTGCTTGGATCCCATTGGCTCCTCGAGTGTGTCAGTATTGGAGGTGGAGGTCTCTTGACCGGGCGAGACGTCGTATTTTAGGGACAAAGAGCCCGACGAGACCAGAGCCGTGCAGCCCGATTTTAAAGCCCGTTGCCGCGGCAACACTCCCACCTGCAGCCATTTCTCTCCCCAGTCGCATTACGTTTATGTCATTTTTTGGGGTGGGGTGGGGGACTCGCGCGGGGCTGCAGGTGGAAGCAGACCAGAAAACTTTGGTTTTTTAACGTGTACGTCTTTTTATTATTTTAACACACACACACACACACAGTTCGCTCTGAAGCGCGGCGGCTCTGGTCGAGTAATAAAAAGCTCTGTATGATTTTTACAGTTTAATCTAATGAACGATGACGGTTGATTATAAAAATGTGACGAGGCTGCACTCGAGTGTGACAACGAAGCGCGAATGGGCGTTTTTTTTTTTTTTTTTTATGGCCGCGAATGGTCAAAATAAGGAATGAAAAAAGATACTTGAATGAGCGAATGAAATGTGCAGATTGTTGCCGTCAAAAAAAAACAACAACAACAAAAAATAAATGTCCCGAGG
>NC_046980.1:3776699-3794199 GCF_009769545.1 Cyclopterus lumpus | reverse complement strand
TTTACATTTGTAAATCTGATAAATCAAATTTTAACTTGCAACATATTCCCTTGCAGCAAACACACTCTGATAGCACCCCATAATCCTATTGCCTGCAGTTTGGGCCCAGACTATTGCCTGCTGCTTGGGCCCAGACTATTGCCTGCAGCTTGGGCCCAGACTATTGCCTGCAGCTTGGGCCCAGACTATTGCCTGCAGCTTGGGCCCAGACTATTGCCTGCAGCTTGGGCCCAGACTATTGCCTGCAGCTTGGGCCCAGACTATTGCCTTCTGGCTGTCTGTATGGGCCCAGGTCATGGTCCTAGTGAAGCTGGTAAAGAGGATGTTGTTATTGCTCCGTGTTGTGCTGCCACGTGCAGAGAAAAGGGGGCGTTGTCTTCGCTCCAACCAATCGGCCTGCGTCTAGACGGACACACGAACGCCGGAATTTAAGCCAGTGCTTCCTTCAAAATAAAGGCGTTCCGACTGGAGTTGATTTATTTAAAATGCACGGACCTGACGTGTAACTCTGTACAATTTTGAGGCACTTGTATTTTACTTTGGTGCTACTTTCTAGATTTTTGGGAGAATTATTGTGCTTTTTTTTTTTACCTGTTGTTACATCTGAAATTGTGATTTGACAAACAAAACATAGACATTTATGAATAACACGTTGTTACTATGGCTGCACGGTGGTGTAGTGGCTAGCACTGTCGCCTCACAGCAAGAGGGCCGCGGGTTCAATTCCCGGTCGGAGCGGTCCTTCTGTGTGGAGTTTGCATGTTCTCCCCGTGGCAGCGTGGGTTCTCTCCGGGCTCTCCGGCTTCCTCCCACAGTCCAAAGACATGCTGCAGGTTAATTGATCTCTAAATGTCCCATAGGTGTGAATGTGAGAGTGAATGGTTGTATGTCCCTACATGTGCCCTCGATGGACTGGCGGCCTGTCCAGGGTGTCCCCTGCCTTCGCCCTATGTCAGCTGGGATAGGCTCCAGCGCCCCCGCGACCCTAATGAGGATAAGCGGTATTGAAAATGGATGGATGGACGTTGTTACTATTTTAACTACCAAAAGTATGATTCTGCATAAAAAGTAATTTTACTTTACTTTTGACATAATTATGTACTCTTACTTATATACACAACTATTAGCATTAAATACACTTAAAGAACCAAAGTTAATATCACTAATTATTCTGAATGATTCATTTCAGAATAATTATTTTTAATTGCATTATAAATATGAAGGCATAAATGTTAACGTCAATTTAATGTTGCAGCTGGTAAAGGTTTGAATAATTTTGATTACTTTATGGACAATTACGGCTTAGCTCGTAAATCTCCCCTTTGAGTTTAATATAATTTTATGGAAGATTATATGTTTAAGACTACAAACTAAGACTAAGTTCTAAGGCAAGCCAACACAATAATAACCGACCCGTCCCTTGTGTTATATAAGAGTACCAGATACTGTCATCTGGGAGGAGATTAAGAGCATCATGCTGTCGTTTGAATATATAAAAATATATCTGTGTGTCCCTACTTCAATATAAAAATGTAAACAGTGGCAGAATGAATAAGGCTGTAGTCGAGATGGAAACCATAGAGCTGTAGAATAAACGTTTAAACAAACAAATTATAAATCTTGAAGGAAAATTGCACTGAAACTGAAAAGTATTATGACTAAACAAGATCCAATGCGTTTTAATACTTCATCATTACTTTAAATGATTTAATACATGTAAAAACTTACTTAAAAGGTATGTTGTGAATTGTTATGAATTTCAAAAAAAGAGAGCTCCTCGGTGAGGCTTTTATTTTGAAATCCCAATGCCAGTCTTTGGAGGCTTACAGTTTTACGTAACGATCGTCGCAAAGCCATTAAAAACACAACAGGGCTGCTCTTCTAAACACAAACACGTTTACTAGCAAACAAACAAACAAACAAACAAACGGTTAGAAGTCGACACCGGAAATTATTATTATTTTTTTTTTTAATTCGTTGCGACTCGTTGATTTGCTTTTTTGTGCATTTTAACTACCTGTAAACATATTCCCGTCTGTACATTAGAGACACGGTGTGATGGTGGAGGACAGCGAGCTCCAGGACATTCAGTACTTCCTCACAGCGACCGGACGATCCTGCTGCGCGTGCACCAAAATAGTTATTACACTGTTTCAGTTCATATTATTATTTTATTTTATTTAAACAATCATGGCTGCCGCTTTGCTTGGAAGAGGAACAGGATTACGTGTAAGTACATTACAAGTGTGCAATACTGTGCATAGTAATGACCTACCCGTGCCTTATTAATACTTTCAAATAAAAAACATGAATAAAGTACATTATATTGCATTTGTTTAGTCAAACTCTGTGTATCCTCAGCTGTAAATAAAATTTACTTTTCTCTCAGAGTAAACACCGAAAAGAACAACAACACATGTATGTTTAATATAAATACTCATAAACACCTCATATGTGCAATAATGTCTCCAACCACATTAAATCTGGGTCACTTATTTATTATACTTTACTTGTTTTTTTACGCTCCTGCAAACGTCCCCGCTGTGGCACTAATGAAGGATTATTCTTATTTGATGTTTAATTGTAAAGAAGTTAATCTCAAAGGAATAAAAGGATACGGTCGCCTTAAAACACACATAAACCATTGACTACCATCTGTGGACAAATATACGATCATAAATGTATATCTGAAAATCTAACTATTCAAACTAGAAACAAGTTTGCCATTGCGTGTGTGCGTGCGTGCGTGTGTGTGTGTGTGTGTGTGTGTGTGTGTGTGCATTTGCGCCTACAGTGTATGAACAGGGAGTTGTGCCGAGTCGTGTGGAGGCCACAGACTGCACTGTTCAGCTCCAAACCACCAGACAGAAAACAACCACTGCGCAGGACCCACATCAGTGAGACACACACACACACACCCACACACACACACACACACACACACACACACACACACACACACACACATACACACACTTTGTTTTAATGCAAAGATGACATTGTATTGAAGTGATTTCTGTCGTGTCTGTTTTCAGAGAAGGCCCAGAAGCAGCCGGCATTGGATGTCGCTAAACTTCTGGGGGAACTCTTCCACCAGCCTGGACTGGACACGGCGCCACCTGCTGGTAAACATCCGCACACTCCGGAGGGAGGGGGGCGGGGGGAGCGCCAGAATGAAGTCTTGATTATTTATTTTCCTCAGATTCTGACAGTTTTTATTTGTATGTTTTTCTCCCAGCAAGTTTAAATGTCTTCTTCGTCAAACTAGTGGTTTTACTTGTTCCTCTTTCCCTCCTCTCCATGTCCCTTTCCCCCCCCTCCTTTCCTCCTCTTCCCTGCCTCCAACAGCTCGGACTACCAAACCTCCCACCACCTTTTCCTCGATGAACGTCTCCTCCTCAAACGATCCTCCTTTGTCGAAGACCGAGCCGGCAGCGTCCATCCCTCCGGCCGCTTCTAGTTTTAAACACATCAATGCTCGTAGTTTTTCCAGTGCGACTGTTCCTACAACCTCGGGTTCAACACCGGCATCATTAGCATCCGGAGCAGCCGCAGTAGAAGTCTTAATAGAAACCACAATAGAGTCGCCAATGGAGCATACCCTATCCCACCAAGTGGAGCATACCCTATCCCACCAAGTGGAGCATACCCTATCCCACCCAATGGAGCATACCCTATCCCACCAAGTGGAGCATACCCTAGCCCACCCAATGGAGCATACCCTATCCCACCCAATGGAGCATACCCTATCCCACCCAATGGAGCATACCCTATCCCACCCAATGGAGCATACCCTATCCCACCAAGTGGAGCATACCCTATCCCACCCAATGGAGCATACCCTATCCCACCAAGTGGAACATACCCTATCCCACCCAATGGAGCATACCCTATCCCACCCAGTGGAGCCTTCAGTAGAAGCTCCAGCTGAAGAAGTGCAAACCAAAAGCTTGGACGTTTCCTACAGTGCCAAAGTAGAACCTTTGATAGAAACCACAATAGAGTCGCTGGTAGAAGTCAGCCATTTTACCGTGGGAACACTAGAAACCAGAGCTGCTGCTGCTGAGGGTCCAGTTGAGCCTCCGATAGACGTAGCGACTCAAAAAGTAACAGACTTGGGTCCTGTTAACCTCTCGCACGCTGCCGAAGAAGAACCTTTGATAGAAACCACAATAGAACCAGCAGTAGAGGCCGGCGCTTCTCCGGTTTCTGAAGGTACAATAGAGACTGCAATAGAAACTGAATCAGGCGACAACCTCTCGCACTCCGCCTCAATCCAGAACGCAGAAGAATCTGCACCCTTGACCTTGAAAAACGAACCCACAAAAGAATCCACAATGGAATCGGTAAATGCCGTAGCGGAGGAGGTAGCGAACAGGTCTGAAGAGATGACCTTAGAGTCCATAACGCTCCACGTGGACCAGGTTTTAGTGGCGTCCTTCGAAGCCGACAAGCTCCTCCGAAAGATAACGGTTCTGGATGAACAGGCGGAAAAACAGGTCCGGAAGCTGTTGGTCCAGACGGAGATTGGAGCCAAGAGTGAAGACGAGCGTGAGAGTTTAACCGAAGTGCTCTCGAAATGGGACTCTTTGTCGGAGGACCTTCAAGAGTTGGAAGGTGAAAGTGTCAAGCTTCTCTGTCTCACTCCTCCCAAGACTCCAGCCGATCCAACAGGTGGATCGGCTGGAGAGCGGACGGAGGAGACGGCCACCGGAACCGAAGCCGTGATCCTGGAGTCCAGAACTCTAGCGGAAGTAGAAGCAGAAGTTGGAGGTCTTGAAACGAGGAACGCGCTCGAGGACGAAGCCGACGCGCCGGCAAAAGAGGAGAAGTTGGAAGTTGCGACCGCGATAGACGACGAGGCGCTTTTTGAGGAGACGGCCGAGGCTGAATTATTAACGTTAGATTCCATCTCTGAAGCCGCCGTCGTCGTGCTGGAGGCCATGAGCCTGGAGTCTGTGACTTTGGCCGAGGTCGAGGCCTCCTTGGGAACTCTGGAGAAGGAATCTCTGAGCGAAACCATGACTCTTTTGGATAAAGCGGCCGAAATCGTGGCCGGAGAGCAGAAGACGGAGGTGGAGGACGTAGTGCCGCCTGAAGAGGCGCCCGAGGCTCTATTTCTGGCTGAAGATCTGCAGATGGACGCGCTGATGGAGGAGCAGCTCTTTTCCATTCCTACTCCTGTGAGCGCGGCAACGGGAGACCGGATCGGTCGGGAAGCCGTGAGAGCGAATACTTCGGCCGGTACGTTGGACTCCTGAAGGTGGAAAAGGCGTTAGTGGGAGCAGAAGGTGGAGCTGGTCGTAGATACAGCTCTCACTTTTTGAGTCACGCTAATTCAAAAGGAATAGTTAAAAAAAAAAAAAAACTATTTATTTGCTTTCTTTGCTTCAAGTTAGTTGAAATATTTCTTTTATTTTTTTTACCCCTGTAATGGAGACTTACAAAAACGATTGTGTTGATTGTGTAATCAGTCTTCTGTCCTGTGTCTCGGGTTGTTACCATAGCAACGGTTGCCGCCGGGTCAGTCGACGTCGATGCAGCACCTGACGTGACAGATGATCTGAAGGAGGAAGTGCTGGAGGAGGAGGAGGAGGAGGAGGAGGAGGAGGAGGAGGGACCACCGACTGAAGCCTCGGGGAAAGAAGATGGACCAGAAGCACACGCGAGTAAATGCACATGCAGATACAGACAAAGGTCATAGGTCACATTGGACAATTGGTGAATCCAGCATACGCCAGTAAACACTACGCAGCAGTAAATGTTTTTTGTATTAATTTATTTATGAAACTGTCCGTCACACTGAACTGTGACCACCAGCAGCACTCAGCCCCCAGCAGTCATTTAAAAAAAAAAAAAAATGTCATCGCTAAAGTTTTCGCAGAATTGTCGAATATCAACGTTGTCTCGTATTTTCCAGATTTAGATCCGGTACAGAGACTCTTCCTGGAGAAGATCAAAGAATACAACAACATGCGCAGGTAGAGACAAAAGAGGTGTCCGGTTATATTACATTTATGTATATTCAATATGCCTAAAATACCAAAGGACACATAGTTCAATTCCATCTGGTTTGTTGAAGGGAACAGTTCTACATTTTGGGATGTAACACACATACATGGAGTGGTATTGATCCACTCATTTAACTCTTAAAAAGACATTTCCCAAACTGTTGCACTATTTTTTTGAAGGGCCTCGAGTTATTTATTAATGTGTCGTGAATGCTGTTATAATAGAAATATTTTTAAAATGTAGCTTCTGCCATTGTATCATTCAGATTAAAAATTACTAATAAAAAAAGGAGATTTAATGTGAAATATAACTGTTTAAAAAGGGCAGGGATGGAGTCTTTTTACGTTTTATATTATTGTGTTAAATGTTTGAATGTGACTTTGAGTATTTTAATGTTAATTATTCATGCAGCCTTTTAGACTCTCTTGAAAAAACAGATAATGGATTTCAAGAGACTTCCTGTTTTAAAGGTTAAATTCACTTATATTACAGTAGCGGTGAGTTTAAGATGGAAACTGTGAGTTTGAGATGTGATGTTGAAGGAGAGATTTATTAAATTCCCCATCTTCTATCTCCTCTTCCTCTGAGGTTGAATGGAGGACCGTTGGAGGCGGAGCCAGACTACGAAAAGTACCTATCAGAGGAGACGGCAAAGCTCCGGAGACTTTATGGAGGAGGAGACCTGAGCAGCTTCCCTCGGTTCACCTTCACAGGTGAGAGAGAAGTTCAGTCACAGAGGACTTAAGACTCCATTTAAATATATTTGTTTCAAAGACATTCCCTGTGTTGATTATTCAATTAATAAAAATGAAGTATTTGAGGTGAAGAAAAACACTTTCTTTCTTGTGACTGAAGTTCTTCTCAGTCCTCATCACTAACAAGAAGTTCCCCGATTCATAGTTATTTGCGTGTTTGTTTATGTAAAAAAAAAAATCTAGATTATGAATTGTGTGTTTTTTTTGTTTGTTTTTTACCTCTGGAACATGATGCTTTCATTTCTGACTGTTTTCTCTTTAGAGCCACAATTGGACCAGGACTCCAAATGATCCGTGACATCTACCCCCTACCACACACACACACACACACCTACACACACTCTGTTTTCTTCCTTAACCCCTTCCCCCTCCATTACCTCCTCGTTTCGCATTTCACTCCATCGGAGAACAGAAAGAGAGAAGAGGAAGCACGTGAAGTTTGTTTAGGTGATTTGCCATAATGAACATGTACTACATGGCTGTTTGTTTTTATTGTGCAATAATGATAGTAGTGCATTCAATTATGTTGTTCTCAGATGTTGTGTGTTTTATGTTAAATGTAATTAAAGCGTCACAGAGCATCGAGGCCTGTGTGAACAGCAGGTGGAGCTGTCAGGTCAACCTTTTCTATTTGACTCCATTTATCACCGTCTACCTCTCTATGTCCTCACACTCTCCCTCTTTCTGCTCGTTCTTGCTCTTCCCTCTCTCTCTCTCTCTCTCTGCTGTGTGGTGACAGAGGCAGTCTTTGCCAAGTCAGATCCCCCCCACAGTCACGACTCTGTGATAAGAGATGGCGTGAGTCACAACCACAGTCACAACCACACACACACAAAACAACGTCCTAAAAAAAAAGAAGCGAAATATCTTCTTTTTTTTTTTTTTTTTAAATAAGCGCGTGTCCTTTATTGTGCCTGAGAAAAATAGCCGTCAAGAGTAATAAAATAATGTAAAACATTTTATAAAAAAAATAATTCGGCCATGCAGAGTGCAGCGACACAATATAATAAAAATATAATAAAAATGAGAAGAGAGCCGTCGTTCGCCTTCATTCAATTCCAGCTGTGTTGATCGGGATGCGCTGGAAGTGGCCCTGCGGTGACGTCACTGGATTTAGGCGAGCACTCAGATTGCCTGCGCAGAATACCGGCGTGTGTTATCTTGTCCTTCAGTGTTCGTGAAGCTGCACGTGACCCCTCGGTGTACAGCTCGTGACACACATTTTTTCTTTTTTTAATCGTCAGTTCGCCACACGTTAACTTCAAAATTAATAACGCCATAACTGCCGTTGCTAAAACCGTTGGTTTTGTGTATGCGCGTTACCAGCCGCACGCTCGCTCTCTCTCTCTCTCTCTCTCGCTCTCGCTCACACGCGCTCACTGCACATCACGCGCTCCCACCACCCCCACGAGCTCACGGCTCACACAGCTGGTTAGCTCGCTAGCTAACGGCCGCTTCTTCCCGACTGGCAGCGTTCCGTTTTTAAATTGGCTCTTTTTCTTCCTTCGTCCCGGTTATGTGTTGACGTGGTTGAACGTCGAAGTAACGGATTATCCTCGCCCGTCCCTCGGCTCGACCGGGAGCCGCCATGGAGTGCCGCGTGCTGTCCATACAGAGCCACGTAGTCCGGGGATACGTGGGCAACAAGAGCGCCTCGTTCCCGTTACAGGTAAATACAACTCGCGTGCGCCCATAATCGGACAACGGCACCCTGTCCAAAAAATATATATATATATATATATCGGACTGCGAATTTTCCCAAACGGACTGGTGGTGTCATCCTGGTTTTTTTTTTTTTTTTGCCGACGATACCCGATAATTACGCCGTTTTAAAGTTGGTCCTACCTCCGCGAACATAAATCGAGGCCATCCGCCTAAAATCGATCACTAACGGTTAGTTGTATTTATTATCCATAAACGACGGCTTCGCGAAACGTGCCGTGAAAAGCCCCCAAAAATATCAGTACTATCATCTCGACGTCGAGCAACACACGTAACGACAGGTGTCGTGTTTCCGGTTCCCCTCCATTCACACAACGATGGTCCTCAAACCACGTCAGTGGGGAAGATGGGTGATAATATGGCAGCTTTTCTTGCCTTCCTATATTCTTTATTTGACGGTGTGACGAGGAGGAACCTGTTTGTGTGGAGGGGTGCAAGGTGTTTTTTTTTTATTATCACCCATGCACGAGACAAACGTGTGTTGCTTAAACTAGTGATCAATGGCTTTGACGTTTTAAATTCCAGAGGTGGAAGAGTTGTGTCCGATAATGGACCCCCTGATGTTTATTTAAAGAGACCCCTACTCTGAGGTGAGACTGAGGATATCTCGGCTGTCTGGAGAAGAAAAAAAAAAAGCTGCCGGCCTGGTAGGGGTTTGCAAAAATAGCTAAACTACTGGTAACCTGAAGGGGTAAAAGGGACTTTTTGTACCCAGAAAAAAGGTGTTCACCAATCACCGCGGGGAGTCTGCTGCCTCAGACAGGCGGCTGATGTGTAGGTGAACATCTGGACTCAAATCCAGCCTCCCCTGCAGCGATAAGCTGCAAGTCCACAACCACAGGACGGCCAGATAGTCAATACAGCTGCTTGCTGCTGTTCTAGTAAACTTGCGCAGATTTGGGGGAGTTGGAAAGGTTTTTTCTTTTTTTCTTGGAACAATTGCACACAGGTACATTTTGTTTAGTGTCACAAAGGCTTGAAGACCACGCACGCTTTGTTTATGAAGTTCAGTGGCACTGAAAGCATTGATTGCTGCTGAAAAGGGATGTGTTGCTCTTTGTTTGTACACAGGTTAATTGTGTGTAGTTGTCTTGCAAGTTACATTTAGCAGAATCGTAAACGACTAATTGTGATACCGTCCATCTGACCTTTTTTTTTTTTTTTAATTATAAATCTCCCACATAATTTAATTTGCTCATATTGCGGTTTTAATGAAATGTCCTTAAGCGGTTATAACGCCTGTCCAGTATCCTTTTAACTG
The DNA here is from genome assembly GCF_009769545.1 of Cyclopterus lumpus. Taxonomy (NCBI): domain Eukaryota; kingdom Metazoa; phylum Chordata; class Actinopteri; order Perciformes; family Cyclopteridae; genus Cyclopterus; species Cyclopterus lumpus. The sequence goes on along the minus strand of NC_046980.1, from coordinate 3,784,449 downwards.
GTAATTAATCAAGACAGTCACGGGAGAATTGAAGAAACGCATTCCCCTCACGAAGGGAAAATTAATAATTGTTAATGGTGTGAATCTGCTAATTTATCTTAACATATTCTCTACATTATGTTAAAGGTCACTCTCGATAATCGTTAAACTTGACTGGCAACAAAGCGGATTTTGAAGAGATGGAGATTTGTCGAGTCCAGCTTTTTGAGCCGTTTGTTTGACGATGTTAAAAAACGAACACGGAGGCTATGAGATCCTCCTGGCCATAAAAGTGATAGTCACTTCCCTTTTATGATCCCTTATGTTGACGGGAGGACGATAACGGTGATTGCTTGGGGTCTATAATCGCCAACAATGATGCCGGTGACTTGTTATAGTTTTCATATTTTCCACCGGCTGCAGCGAGGCTGGTTGTAGGCCGACGGTATATACAAGTCCCGGCATCCCGAAAGACAAGTCTCTTGTTGTGAGAAGTGGCCGGTCTATTTTTAGCCCCGCTGCGCCCCCAGGGTGTATTTTGTGGTTTTCCTAATGGCTGCTGGGCTTTCATGCATGTCACCAGCTTCAGCGCGGCCACTAATGTCCAACTATCGATGATTAAGACCTGTTTGTACCAGACTAATGTTGAAATAGAGTTTCACCAGTGCAGCCTTGTGAAGCTCAGACTAGACACTGATCGTTACAGTGCATTGCACTGCATACACTACGAGTGTACTACGTGTACTATGTGTACTGCTCACTCAAAGTAGGTTACATTAAGGTTATTATTAAGTAGTATTTCATATTTCCACCTCCCCAATACAATATGTGTTGTCAGATGCATTTTTCCAAGTGTTGAAAAACAATAACACTTAATTGATTTCTGGGAGGAAATAAGATTTCACATTTATTGCCACTGCACATAGCCCTTTACAAATAAATACAATAAAAAAAAAGAGATTTGTCTGTGTATATGTATGTATGTGTGTATGTATATATGTTTATATATATATAAACTTATTATAAATTATATTATAAATAAATATATATATATCTATAATATAGATATATATATATATATATAATTTTTATATATATAAAATGTATATATATATATATAATTTATACACATATATATGTATATATATAAATTATACACATATATTTTATATATTTTTATTTTTAGTTTATGTATATATTTTATACACATATTTGTTATATATATAGTTTTATTTTATATATATATTATATATCAAATTTTTATATATATATATACATATAATTTATATACATATTTTATATATACACAATTTATATATGTGTATGTATACATATATGTATATATTGTTGCTTAAGTGTCAAAGCCTAAGTAAAACAGAATAGAAAAAAGTACCATTATTACAATCATCAAATATTAATATAAGTATATAATGTAAGTATGTGTCGCTTCAAATAATTTTGCCAGAATATGACTTTAAATAGTCTCGCAAGAGCCTTTCACAATCTTAATTAGCCCTTATGTATCTGACTGTTCCTTTGGGTTTTCTTTATGCACTTTAACGAGATGAAAAAAGGAATAACAATGATGTAAACGTGCAGTTGGATTCAACTCCAGTTTAATCATCAGCCACCGAGTTACGTTTTAACTTTACAGTGTTATACTGACGCTTGTAGACTAGTTTAGAGCCCGCAGGCCAGCGACAGAGCTGCTCTTACTATTCAGAGTCACAAGCGTGATTCAGTTGGTGTTTGAGACGAGGGATAAGATGATGATGACGACGTGCAGGGCATCCCTCCCGCTCTCCGTGTGTGCTGACGGCATTAGAGCGGCGCTCTGATTGGCCGCCACAGGATTCCTCCCGGTGACCTCACTGAAGATGCTTTAGAGCCGGACCGGGTAGATTCAGTATTCACATAGAGACACGATTTCAGCTCGGGCGCCTGCCTTCTGGCACCCAATTGTGAATACGGAGTTAAATAGAATTGGTATTATTTTTTTTAATTTAGTTATGTGTGTGATTTTTCTCCCAAATGCAATTACAAGCGGGGAAAAAAACGAGGACGTTCTGCTCAAGATTAAAAAAAAATAACTAAGCTGATTATTTCCTGTCGTGTGAGAGACTGTGAAAAGGTGAATTATCAATGTGATGGGTTATTTATTCTCAAAAGGTCGGGGGGGGGGGGGGGAGGGGGGGCGGGGAGGTTTCCGACGTCAGAGCTGCGTCCCTGGAACAGGCCGTTGTTTTGCTCAAGGACACGTCGGCCAGCTGGCGATCTGCTGACGCGGGGCGTTTTTTTTCTTTCTTCGCCGTTGTTCATTACACTCCGCTGAGGCGCCTCACTCAGTTTCAGATGATATTGATCCAAAAGGGGTCCTTCAGAGGAACTTCTTCATCGTCTGTAGCCACACAGACCTGAGTTCAGTGCTTCAACTTGTTTCTTGAGGCTTGATTTTAATCAATAACCGTGGTACCCGATCAATCATTCACAATGAGAGTTTTGTTGGTAATTTCTCGTCAAATGAAGAGTTCAGCTAAGAGTCACTTCTAATTAAGTAGTTTGACATGTATTTCTGTTGAGTCAGTCACGGATCCTGGACGATGAATTATAATAGAAAATAAATAAATAAGTTAGCTTGTCTTGGCTTGCGTTAGCTAAAGACTTAGTTAGCTAAAGACTTAGCTTGTCCAAAGACTTTCCCATCAGCCTCAGCTGCACTTTGTGTGCATGCTAACATGCTAAGATGGTGAACATGGTTAACATTATAGCTAAATGTATTTAATCAGGATTTTAGCACGCCTACATTAGCATTTAGCTTTAAGCTCAGCCTCAGAGAGCTGCTAGCATGGCTGTTGTCTCGTCTAACAAAACAAGTATTTTTAACATAATTATTGTCTTGGGTTATAGACTGGATAAGAAACATATTGTAGGTTCCAGTGCAAATCCGCCCCTAACTGAATAACAAAAAGACGATGCACACACAGGGAAACGGTCACCAGTACAACACAGACATGTGCTTTTCGTGTTAGTAAGCTAATGCTAAAAGTAGAGGAGCTAACGCAAAGCCAAGGGACTCTCTCTCTACTCAGTTTGTGAGTTGCTGGAAGGCCTTCCTCATCTGGGAATTACCACAAGTGCTGGAAGTGCTTCCTCCAAAAAAAAAAAAAAAAAGACTAAATGTTTATAATCGCGGTTAATATCCTCCGTCTCTGACGACGCTTTCCAGTCAGCAGCGTTGTAAACACTCATCTGTGTCACCGACTTGAGGCTTATGAATAGAGCGAGAAAGGATGTGACCTAAATAACATATTCTGGAGCCGAAAACCCAGTTTTACACCCAACAGTCAAACACCTTTTTATTCAGGGAAACAGATCTTTTAGAGTACATTTAATTGGCCGGCAGAAGGAAAAAAACAACTCCAAATCAATTCTAAATTTAACTGCAAGTAATTAGAAGGCATGCTGAAAGAGTTGGTAACTTCTTTTTTGTTGTTGTTGTTGTTGTTGTGAATAACAAGAAGCCTTTGTCTTGAGTGGGAAATCCATGTTTAATTAAAGTTGTGGTGGTCTGTGCTCTAAGTGTATTAGGTAGACCGAACTAAAGTGAATACACACTGAATGCAAACGCCCTGCAATGAATCCCTCCTTCATTTAATGTTCAGTTCATATTATGGTCATTTTAGAGGCTCTAGTTTATGGTGTTGGGTGTGTTTCTAATCTTGTGTCACTCAAATCAATGTGGAATATAACACAATACAACAGTACCGCAAAATACAGCCGTTAAATTGCCCCTGCGGACATGAACTCCAACGTCCTTGTTTTGACCTTTTTTATTATTAAAAGAATTAACTCCTCAATGAAATTGTTTTTAAAAAAAAAAGAAAGAAAACTCAGTATTTTCTATGTTTGTTTTTACTGCATTATATTTAAGTGTAGCCAATAAAGCGGCAATCAACACTTAACACTGAGAACTTCTTTTAAGATAATTAGCTCAAGAACAAGTGACAAATACGGGATATTATTATTACAAAATCCCAACAATTGGAATAAGATCATTCACAAGTATGTCCACCAGGACTGTGTTTCCATAAATGTCCCTTTAAAAAAAAAAAAAAAGAAGCTCAAGGTCAAAGGGGTCAAGTCGCTGCCTCTCCCCTCTGAAAGCAGATTGCCGTCTCTCTCAATGCGACGGACGATTTGAAAAGAAACAAAGAGCTCGTTCAGTCCGCCCGCTTCCCGTTTCAACCGTTAATTAAAATAAAGTCACTCAGATAACAATTCACCGCGCACGTGGATGGATCGCGTGTCTTCCTGTTGCTCTTCTTCCTGGTAATTAAAACAAAAAAGAAAGAAAGACAGACGGGAGGACGCCGAGGGTTGGATTCTGGTTTCAGATCTGTGCATGTTTCACTCTGTTATGGACCGGTTTGAGTTCCAGATATGTGTTTTACGTGCTGCGGTTTACCACTATGACGAGCGTCACTATATTATTATTCATGTCATGTGATGCTATTTTCAAAAGATGGCTATCGGTGCTTTCAGAAGACAAAACTTCTTTGTTATAGCTCTTTGTAGTGTTTTTTTTCGTCTCTTTTGCCAAAATAAAGACAAAGTTGTCGACTGGCTGATGAACACGGTGGCGCACTAGATGGCTGAAGACACCCTGAGAGCTACGAGTAGATCGAATATCGTAATTAGCTCGGTAGCTGCTGCTGCGTGTACGTGTTGTGTTGCGTTTGTACGACTACACTTGCACATGTTCAGCTGTGTCTCCTCTGACTCCTGGTTCCTTCCCTCTGTCCTCCAGGTGTTAGGGTTTGAGGTGGACTCCATCAACTCTGTCCAGTTCTCCAACCACACAGGTAAGACGGATGAAATGGCGTATTTCTGAGTGAGTGTATACATGTATGACATGCATACCACAGGGCAAGGGATGTGGGTATTTATTATACACAAGTTAAACGATATGAACTGTGGTTTGGCCACATAATAAAAAATAAAAAAAATCATTTTGAGGATTCATTTTTATTTACAAAACAAAATGCCACGAGTTAACCAAAACGGTGGGAGTTCGAAGGTCTGGCCATGAGAGAACAAAAAGATAGAGGAGGTCTGGGCACACGAGGAAACTTGGAACTATCAAAAACAACGTGTGAACTAAACAAAAACAATGGGCACTAAATCCCTAAATTACCCTCTTTCTTTAACATCAACACAACCGCGCAAGTACTGAACTGGAATTTTTGTTTGTGCAACTTAAATGATGATTAAAAAACCTAAAAAGGTAGAAAAAGTAAGTTACTTATACCTTTTATCCTTATATATTTGTCGACTGGTTGCTAGGAGACGCCCCACCAGTTTCCCTGCTAGCAACATGAAGATGAATATTGACAAAAATGAAATGCACTTTTCAATTTGTTTTTTTGCAACTTAAAAGAAAAGTGTTTTTTTTTGTGCCTTTTTATGATGATAAAAAAAAACCTAAAAAGGTAGAACAAGTGTCAGGCTTCCCACCCTCCTCTAAACATAGTATTTAGTTAATAATACTAATGGCTGGTGACCCCCTCATGTCACGGTTGACATGAGGAGGAGGTCACCGTCGAGCAGTTTGACATCTTATTGATGACGAAGGTTTTGGGTTCCTACGCTGGTGAGAGGGTCGTTTATAACCAGCCGCGTTACTTCATTTTCATTGTCGTGGAGATTGTTGATTGCAGCGTTGCAGACGAGGGTGAGCGTAATTTTATAGGCGTTGTCGCGTGGGCGAGAGACGGAGGAAAAAGGCTGTAATTTACATTAAGACAACAGTGTCTTTCTTTTGGAAACTATTTTCTCTCCAACATAGAAAAACAGATTAAAGTTTAGCCTAATTATTAGCAGTTTTCAAATATCCCTAACGACTAACGTCAAGTGTCACGCTCAGTCTTTATTTTAAGTGAATTAATCTGGATTTTTACCCACAAATGAAGTACTACCCACCTCTCAAAACCGTCAGCAACTGTACCACGATACAAACTATGCGGAGGAGTGATGTAGCCCCGCCCTGAAGCGTACCCTGCTCTATGTAACGCTAATGAACCGTTTAAAATCTCCTGGAGAGAAAACAAATGTCATGTGAAACACTTAAAATGTCTTTTAAGCATTCATGAAAGAGAAACGTGGAATAATTAATAATAATGAATCCTTCCTTCCTTCACGGGCCACGGTGCCTACAAGATGTTGTTTGGCTGCGGCCCTGAGAGGCGAGACAGAAAAGCAAAATAGAAGACGACGCTTAAACAATAATAAGATTAATTCTGCTATTGTCCCTTTTACGCTGGCGCCGATCAGACTAGGTCAAGATGAGCTATACGACGACATTTAGAAGAACACTATGATACATTTCCTCCACACTTTATGCTCTATTTGAATCTAAATTACCATAATTTACTAAATGAACATCACGCTGTATTGAAGAAGACTTGAAACTAGAGATTGAGACCAAAAACTAATGTTTACAATGTTTACTGAGGGAATACATCAAGAGAAGTAGTCATTTATATAGACTTCTATACAACCAGAGGAGTCGCCCCCTGGTGGTCAGGAGAGAGAATGCAGCTTTAACACATGAAGCATAGACTTCTATACAACCAGAGGAGTCGCCCCCTGGTGGTCAAGAGAGAGAATGCAGCTTTAACACATGAAGCATAGACTTCTATACAACCAGAGGAGTCGCCCCCTGGTGGTCAAGAGAGAGAATGCAGCTTTAACACATGAAGCATAGACTTCTATACAACCAGAGGAGTCGCCCCCTGGTGGTCAGTAGAGAGAATGCAGCTTTAACACGTGAAGCATGGACTTCTATACAACCAGAGGAGTCGCCCCCTGGTGGTCAGGAGAGAGAATGCAGCTTAAACACGTGAAGCATAGACTTCTATACAACCAGAGGAGTCGCCCCCTGGTGGTCAGGAGAGAGAATGCAGCTTTAACACGTGAAGCATAGACTTCTATACAACCAGAGGAGTCGCCCCCTGGTGGTCAGGAGAGAGAATGCAGCTTAAACACATGAAGCGTAGACTTCTATACAACCAGAGGAGTCGCCCCCTGGTGGTCAGGAGAGAGAATGCAGCTTAAACACATGAAGCATAGACTTCTATACAACCAGAGGAGTCGCCCCCTGGTGGTCAGTAGAGAGAATGCAGCTTTAACACGTGAAGCATAGACTTCTATACAACCAGAGGAGTCGCCCCCTGGTGGTCAGGAGAGAGAATGCAGCTTTAACACATGAAGCATAGACTTCTATACAACCAGAGGAGTCGCCCCCTGGTGGTCAAGAGAGAGAATGCAGCTTTAACACGTGAAGCATAGACTTCTATACAACCAGAGGAGTCGCCCCCTGGTGGTCAGGAGAGAGAATGCGACCGGAGATTACCGTCTGCTTGCAGGTTTTTAGACTGGATTCCTGTGAGCTCCGAGTTCAATTTCAATCTTAAGGGACCAAGTAGACAAAGATAAGAATGGCTATTGTAATCACAGGTGTCACGGTTAATGTCGTACGGAGTAGACAATGACACGGCCGAGGACGACGCCTTGAGGTTCCTCAACGAGGACGACGATCCTCACACCCGCGGCGTGATGCTTTTGTTTCAGTGACCTTAACGTGTGCCCGTGTAATCGGATCTCGTGGGAAACCGGCATTTGCAATTTTCTTCAAGGAGGGTCTGTAATTCGTGTGTGTCACATTGAAGATGCCGTCTGCATCCGAGAAGGTGAATAGAGAGAGAGAGAGAGA